>NC_059555.1:4578860-4887720 GCF_905220415.1 Colias croceus
CACAAAACGTATATTATTTATGAAAATTTTATTGATCTGTCCTAATAGATAAGAGCTATTTACATTGAGTGGCACGTATTTTACAATAATATCTTATTACATAGACGCGTGATATATATATAAATTAATTCATTGATCAATGAATAATAATAAATATTTAAATGAGTTTTTAATCACGTCTCGGCAAACTAATAATAATCGACCTTGCAAAATATCAATGAAGAGTTTGTTTTATGTAATAACAAATGGCTTTCCATTTTTAAACAATTACTTACATAATCAAAATATCAATTGATAAAACTAATCACAATCTACAAATTTTACTGCCAAATCTTTAATAATTGCTTTGCAAAATTTTGTACATTCGTAAAAGTTTTTCTCTATAAACTGTTTAATTTGGCACAAATTGTGACCAGAACTCGACTGCCGTCTTTAGCACTGCCAACTGTACTATACAGGCGCGCAGACCTCATATTGTTATGTATATAGCCATCAACCTTCGGCGGTTAATCCCCTAGAAGTACTGTGAACACATCAAGCGAAAATACTGTTGGGACAAAAAATGGCATAACGGATGCTGTGAGGCAATTAGAATCTAACCAATAATAGATGTTAAAAATTTGAGATAATTCGATTTGTATATTATGATGGATTAGAATATTATCAAGGTTTAATATCAATAATGTACCTACGTTTTTAGTTTTTACCACTGTTTGCGACTCTCCGAGCAAGTACCTACACTTAATGTAGAGGTGCTTTCATCATCATCAGTCCATATATTTTGTCCTCACCTTCTGAAATCTTCCATAATCCCTTGACAGGTTTAGCCATAATTCAACACAGTATGATGACTAACTCTTTGATCAAAATTCTTTGATTCTGAACATTTCCTCATAATATTTTCAATTACCGATTGGAAAAATATTGGTGTAAATTATAGGTAGGTATGTAGATAAATTAATCTATTTAAATTATAATTATTTCCGTAAGTAGAAACTTGTTTGTACTCTCAAACCCCGACTTTTTACTGATGTCGAACCTTGAAAATTGAAACACTAGCATATCATGCAGCATCTATTTTGTATGCAAAACCTTTTAAAGAGAGAACATGGTAGAAATAACTACCTACTTAATAATTACTGAAATAGGTTCCTAGTTATTTTCTTAAATAGTACGAGACGAGACTGATTTTATCTATGTATATGTAGGTAACAGTTGGTGAAATTTTCAGCAAAATTCCGTTCTGCCAATATTTATTAGAGATAATTAACTAAACACTGTGAATTCTATGAGACTGTGAGATAAATTACGAATAGACGATGATACACACAAAAAAGCGATAATATTACTATGAGAGTATTTTCCAGGACTAATAGAACAAATCTCTATCTTTGCAGCTAAAGTAGAGTTTAGTGTTTGTCGATTCTTTTGAGAAAACTTTCGAAAAGGCTACTCAAACTTTGCAGAAGTCTACTCGAAGTATAAAGTCTTTATTTAGATCTTTTAGTTGGTTATAATATATACGTTGTATATTATTATTAGTCTGTGATTATACCTATAGGATCTAGCATTATTTCATTTATTCAAAGGAACTATGTTAATAGGCATCTCTAGGTACTTTTAAAATTATCTATAATTAAACTATGTAATAGGTAAGTAATATCATCTGAATTTATAGCATTTATTAGCGACATAAATTAGTTCGTCATTAAAAACACGTTGAAATGTTTTAGGTATACACTCCCCAAGAAGTAAATATTACTAGAGCCTTGTAAATATAAAATAACTCCAATGTTACTTCCGCTACTTATGTTATTATTCTAAATTATGTGGTGTGAATGAAACACACAGGTATGTATAAATTTTTGTAGGTAGGTATATCATATTGTGTATTTGATTTGCTGGCTTTAGAGTAATATCTGAATACCTATTTCAAAACATTTTATAAAGACATACAATGAGGGATGACTATAATTGGTATGAAATAAAACATAAGGTGAAATAAAAATATTTTTATAAAACAATAACAAAAACATTTATTACTTAGACACACGCAATTTAAATTATTTTAAATAATAAGTTATGTTTATCATGGCTATTAAAATAATCTATCATTTTGTTAAATTACACTAAATTTATTAGAAAAAATGATCCCATTTAGATATATTATTGAAAAGTGCAGTTCCAGGGCATTCGGTGGCCATCACTTGTTTGTGTCCCACTAGCTTATAGTCTGGTTTTATGTATCCTTGTTCTATTCCGGATTCAATGAGAGATTTCGTCGCTTCTAACATATCTTCTGGTGGTTGATTTACTGGAAATAAAATTGACATTAAATTATAATTATAGACCAACTAGATTTCTGTCAGTCTGTTTTCAAAGGAAAACCCGCATAGTTCCCGTTCCCGCGGGATTTCCGGGATAAAACCTGTCCTATGTGTTAATCCAAGTTACCCATATATGTGTGGTAAATTTCATTGTAATCAGTTCAATAGTATTTGCGTGAAAGAGTAACAAACACACACACATACTTACATCTTCAAAAACTTTCGCATTTATAATATTAGTAGGATTTTTGAAGTCGATTTTTTTAAGATATTTGCGCAATCTAACTACTTTCGATTGAATAAAAAAACGAATTTTAGCTAAATACGCTATAAGTGATATTCTTATAGATAAAAAAAAACAGCTTTATTACGTACGTAAATATACTATTTTGGAATGTCTCCTAAATATAGATGACCTTGTAAAATGCGACGAAATAACAATAAAATTGACCTGCAATTAGATTTAAATGCTCGTGTAACAGGTCATTCGCATATTTTACCTGTCGGCTGTCGCTGTGCGGAGGATTTTTCCTCTTCCTATATAAACTTCCTGATACAATGTTGTTTTTTGTGGTTTTAGAAAATGTATGATTTTATTGCAATTTAATTACAAATTTAGTTTTACTACCTAGATTTTAACTGATCAACGTGATCGCCGGTTTATCTATCTTGTTTTTATTTATTTGTATTTTTTTATTTTGGGATAGATCAGGTGTGAGATATCAAATTATTAAGACTCAGTAGAAATATCTGTACGAGTATATAAAATAAATAATCTTACCCCTCCAATCTCCAATAAGGCAGATGCCAATACTGACGCCATTCGCTGGACCCGCATGAATACCCTTTACATCCCAGCCTCTTCCTTCATAAACATCGCCACTGTTACCCACACAAAAACTGTAAGAGAAATCAGTATTTAATGACTGATACAAATATTTTAAAACTTTTCTATATTAGAGATGGGAAAAAGCAATTAACCATTCAGAAAACTTTGCTATGAAACATTTGGCTGCAAAGTGAAAACTTTAAATCTTTAAAACTACGCAACGGATTTTGAAGCGGTTTTTTTTAATAGATAGCTATAGTGATAGAGTGATTCAAGAGGAAGGTTTTAGTATATAATTTATTAGGTTTTAGACAAATCGGGCGAAACCGCGGGCGGTAAGCTAGTAAAATATAAATAGCACTACATGTGTAATACGGAATACCAAGATATGTCCATGCAAAAAAAAAAAAAGATAAATTACTTATAGCCAATATCACCCCAATCAAGGCTTTGATGGTACGCTTGCATGGATTTCATAGCTTGAATGCATTCTTGGTGTGTGGTACAGGCGTCCGGTTTATATGTATGGTGAATCACCACATTTGGGACTGGTGTTACGAGGGGAGTGACGTATGATGCTGGAAGGGCTTCCCAATCTGATCTCGTGTAGTACTTGTAACGTTGCTGACAACCTATGATAAAAAAGTTATTTTATTTATTTGTCTTATTTGTTATTTACTTTCTTGGTTTTAAAAATAACGTACGAACGTTAATTCAAATTGAATAATAGAGATGTAGAGAATATGAGAATGATGATAAACAATCATGTTTTTTTTAATAAAAATCCATTTCCTTCCCACAAATGTGTTTCGATTTCCTTTCGTTTTTGAAACCTTAAATTTTCACATTGACTTTTAAGTTTTAATATCCGATACATGTTTTGTATTATCGTCTTATGCCAATTGTTTGATAAGCTCTCTAAATAAGTAATAGTTAAAATATTTTTAGTAGTAGTAAAACTCAAAACAAACATGTTTCGAGGACATCTGGATTGAATATTATAATAAAATAGTTATAGGACTAACAAAAATAGTAAAAAATATAGAACAAAATAATCTACTGAATAAACAAACAAATTGAACGTTTTTATCTTGTAATATGTAATTGATAGAGTAATTATTAGTGATCTCGTAACACAGGTCAACCGTAACACAAACGTTTTGGATAAGAAATCATTATTATGAATGTGTTAAATAATATTTATTTCATTCTTTATATATTTAAAATATATCGTAATTATTTCGCATTAGGTATACAATTTATACGCTCAGTATTCTACAAGAGACCAGAAACTATACCAATTTAATAAAAGACAAGTACTTCATACAAAAGATACAATAAGCTAGTGTCAATGAAAAATTTAACTGTACAATTAGAAAATAGGTATTATGGGACAAGTAGGTACCTATAAGCAAAGAAATCTAAATTTAATATCTCCTAAACAATAATTAAAATAAATAAATAATTATAAAGAATAGGTAATAAAATTATTGTAAATCACGTAGGCAAGCACTCTAGTTTTTCATAAACCTTTTTAAAATTTAGAAAATAATTGATACGTCCGTTGCATTGAATGATTTTAGCTACTTACTATTTAACTTTGGGAATCCGTGAATTCGACACACTTGTACTACTACAATTATTATAAAAGTATTGAATAATATCGTCATTTTGATATATTATAGTAAATTACTACAAATAAATTACACTAATTTACAAATTGACGTTGTTTAATTAGGAGTTGTAACCGTACTAATATAGATTTAACAGATTTTACGCTTATATTGAGTGTAAGTACTGTGACGGTTCTTTCCCATGATATAAACAACATTGTTTATTATTTACTGGACACTGTGTATGCGTAAGGGCTGACTCTATCGAGAGTGCATTGTACTTTTTTTTTCTTACATTTTTCGTATATTTTAGTTATTAGATAGAATATTCTTATGGCTTTTTCAAATCTTATTTTCTTGTATACTTAAATAAGTTCATGAAAAACTATTGCAGATTGCTGAAAATTTTAATTCTTCTAGTGAAAAGGCTAAAGGAATTCATATTCAATACCTATTTGTTATCAGTTTATAACATGACCCTTTTAGGGATTAGAAATTTGGCAATGTACAACTTGTATTATTTTATTAACCCTTTATTAGAGTAATAGCTATTGCATAGCTTCTATCGCGGGTCCTGAGCGCGGGGACCGAATCCAGACATTCAGTAACAAAAAAAGCTCACGCTCCCCACGGGGACGGGCACGGAGATGTGGCTTGAAGGCATAGCATGCAATAGCTTTACCGCGGCAGTCCCCGAGTGCCACACGTCTTTTTTTATATAATATTACAAAGTTACAAACACTCAGTCGCAACGAATATTAATATAATGAGATGCCTATGCGATCCATTTAGATACAACAAGTAATAAAGAGAAATAATTCTGAATAGTCCTCAATCTCAATATTGAAAACGGTAGACAAAGAGAGATCAAAAATTTAATTTGTAACTGTTGCCCATAATGTTTTTCTTGATATAAGTAAGTATTATGTTTGTATACGAAGTAGGTACCTTCTCAACTACAATACACAGATAATAATTTTGAAATGTGAAATGTGTACAGATATAAACATGTCAATTATTTTTATTTGCTGCCCATAAAACTATTATAGGTAGTATAGATTTATAATGCTCAACGATGAATATGTACATTGTACGTACTATCCTATCTATAACATAATAATACGACGATTCATGGTAGAGCCTCAATAGAATTAAATAAACCAATTGTTTAAAAAATGCTGCCTCTTTGGTTTGGTTTAAAATAAAGTTCCAGGATCGACCGAAATCACGAATTTGAATAGATTAAAAGATTTTATTTGCTGTATGCATGCATAGCGGATTGAAGGCACGGAAATAGATCAGATAACACGGTTACAAGCATTTACAAGCCATCTTCTTGAATTTCTGGACGTGAACAATATAAGAGAGTAACAATACAGTGAACACTTATTAACCAGATCCACTTCATTTTTAGTGTGATTATAAAAATATATTATTTCCGGTTTCAATTTATCTCCAGTATAGGCATCTACTGCTGCTTCTCTACATGGTCTTCTTTACTATCTGAACTTGACTAGTCACCACCAAGACCATCACGACAATCTTCTTTCGTCTTCGGCCAACCAAGCTTCCAACCAACTCTGTTTTTATCTGCAAATATGACTAAATACATTAAAAAATTAATAATTTATAAGTTTGTTACATTATTTTTAAAATCACAATATAATATTTGTAAAAAATAAATGAAACAGTCACAACAAAATCTTACGAAGTTGGTCGCGCGGCATACGTAAGTACCGTGTATAAACCGTGAATTTTGCGGAACTCGCACCCGACTCGCCGCTGTAATAATTGTAATAATTGCCGCTGCACTGAGTTTACGCGGCAATTTTTCAACTTAGAATACCTACACGACGGATGAAATAACTGGAGCTGTTAGATTTTTAGAAATTTGCAATTTTGTATCACTGGATTACACGTGTACCCCACGCCACTAACTACTACTTACGTACCTATCTGCTTGTGAAATGTGAATATTTGCTCATGACCTACGTGACGTTTTTACGATATATAATAATATTCAAGCTAATTTCATTATGATTGGTGACATTGATAATATCACAGTAGATTAAATTATATAATACACAGAATACACATTACACACCTGAAAGTTAAATGCGATGATAATCGAACAATATTGAAAATGATTATCTTAAAAAAATACTTATTACTTACTAAATATTTAACTATAGACGAAATTAATTACCTATAATATTATCTATGGTTTTTATATTTAATTATTTAGCGTACATACTGCGGTATACTTATTATAAATGTGTATATTCGGGATTCTTAGTTACATGACTCATTATTTACTAATGTTTGCTATATTTTTAGAATCAAAACTTAAAAATACAAATATTAAAATCATTAATAGGGGTTTCCCCAAAACCGGTTTTTAGCACGTCTTAAAAAACTTGACAATCTTTATTAATAATATGAGAAAGTCAAATATTGATGTTTGGTGACTTCCTTGGTGACTTCAAATGGATGATTGAGTAATTTTTATGAAGCCAGCCCAAATCAATCCCATAAGTAGGTATAACCTTTTATTTGAGATGTTGGTTTAATATTTTCTCATCTTTTTCATCTAAGAATCGGTATAAGAATAGGTACACTATTATAGAGCATATTAAGTTCATAACATGTCATAGCAGTAGACAGACATAATATGTATGAAGGATTGCATATTTTTTTCCCCTTTAAAGTTTAAACAGTAGGTATAAAGAAGGTATAAAGTATATTGTAGATACCTACATAGTTTATTGACCAATTTCACATATTATTTCCCTTGTTTACGTTGCCTACAACGCGCTAGGTGACTAGCTTCTTGTGAATCGTCTAATAAGACGAGATTTTTTCCTTTTTTTGTACGATGAAACGAATGTATTTATCCAAAAAAATAAACACATATTATATTCGTTAAATGACTTCGAAAAGAAATATTATCAAAAACGCCATTATTACAAAATGGCGACTTCAACCGTAAAGTTAGCGGCAAAGATACGCAATCAGTATAAGATCACCTAAAATTCTTTTAAATCACTCATTCTCTAAACACCTGAAAAACGTTCCCAGTAGGTAATCCCATAAATTTAAACAAATGACAGTACCTACTATGTGTTATCTTAATATTATCGTCTTGAGTACATTTCGATGATTATCTGATTTTATAAGTAATAGTGACGTAGAACGGGGAAGAACCTTGTAAAATGTGACGTAATTAAACATAATATCGCGATATAAATTACCTTTCACTGATAAACTAGATTAATACCTAAAAGGTGATATATGTCCCATAACATAACCCTTTGAAAAATGAATGAATTTTTGATTAGAAACTACTTGCTTATTCGAGACACGTAACAATTCTGTATTGTTATAATATAATTTAGAAGGTAATTAATTTGTTGTATACCTATAGACTAAGCCTATAGATATGTGTGTAGGTAATGTAAGGTATGTGTAGTGTGTACCTAAACTAGAAAATTATACCTTACTTTCATACTCAGTAGGGAAAAAATAATGTTCCTGTTCTAAATCTTCTCAATTCATTGTTATCTGCAGTTTCACTTCAATAGCAACAATTTTCAATTCAAATCAGGATAATAGTGGGTACCCAACTACCCAGAGCTCTTCGTACGCATTTATTTATTAATTGAATAAAACCTAACGTTTATAAAATTACATTTGAGTATCTCAATTTTATTTTTTTCTGTGCTACCAAACCTATGGGTCCAAACAGTTAAAGCGCAAAATGGACAACATAAAGACTGATATAATATTTAGTAGGTAGGTCTGCATCGGTACGAATTGGGTTAGCTCGCACCGGTAAGCCCGTATGCACTATAGTTCTGTGCCCGTAAGCACCACAGCCCCACAGAAGCTCGACGTCAAAGCATAGCATAGGTACCTAGTAGTACCTAGTGCACACTAAAAGTTTTGCGTTTCTAGCCACCCATAAATGTTTGAATTTTGAATGTTATATTTTTTTAACCTATGAAGTCTCATAAGTTGAGGAAAAAAAAATTTGGCTGGAAGCTCGTGTCAATTTTTTTTTATCTCAAGTTGAAGTCCGTTGTCCGTAGCAAAAACGGAACTAACACGAAACAATTTTAGGGCGATGATTTTTGATGATTTTAAAAGTTCGTTTTCTCCGAAAGCTTGCACTGCACGCCTTCAAAATACTTTTGGGAGGGAAGCACCTTATTTGAGCACTGTAAGGCATTGATATGCTGAATTTCATCGCGGCCGTGTTTCTCTTCATGATGAAAGTCGTGAAGGTCGACCCTCAACTGCGATCACGGAGGAAAATATGGCTACCATCAGACGACTAATTTAAGAAAATTGCCATATCACTTATTAGGAGATTCGAGGACATCTGGGGATTGGTATGAGACAAATTCAGAAAATTTTACATGAACATTTCAAAGTTAGGAAGCTTGGTTGCCGGTGAATTGCTCCCAAACTCACTCCAGAACAAAAACGACATCGAGTAGATTGGTGTTAAGAAATGCAATTAAAGTACAATTACGGACATTCTAATGCCGTGTATAATATCGTGACAGGACATGAAATATGTATATATGGTTATATCTAGAAAGAAAACACCAATATTCTTTGTGGGTGTTTGAAAGTGACAGCAAACCAACCAAATTGAGGCAGGCGAGAAGGGTTGGCAAACAAATGATTGCATTATTTTTCTCTTAGACGAATCCTGTCTGCACTATCCCACTTGAGTAACAAAAGACTGTTAATGCCGAGTGGTACACCACTATTTTTTGCCCAATGTCTTAGAAAAAATAAGAGAAAAGCGACCTAGAAGTCGCATCTTGTTGCACCATGACAGTGCTTCGGCGCACACCGCGAACAAAACAAAGTCATTTTTGGCTACTGAAAACATAGAGCACGTGACTCATGCCGCACGCAGTCCTAACCTAGAACCTTGCGATTTCTTCCTTTTCCCAAAAATCTATGATTCAATGAGTGGTTCGACATTTACGAGGCCAGAAGAGGCCGTGGTTGCTTTCAAACAGCACGCAGAAAACATACCCTCAGACCAATGGTCCTCATGTTTCCAGAAATGTTTTGAACGGATGAAAAAGTGTTTTAAATGTAACGGAGAATACTTTAAAAAGTAGTAAATATAATATTGGACAAATAAATTGTTTTGTTTATTAGTTACGCAAAACTTTCAGTGTGGCCCACGTAGATGCGTGACAGCACCTGAGGTTCTTTGCTGTCGTCAATCCTTTCTTGATTCTTCTTCCCTCAAAATACTAATAGCGCACAAGTGGTGATGGTTACTTACCATTAGACCGAACTCGTGTGCCGGTTCTGACATAAAAAAATGTTTAAAAGCTTTTTATTTTCCGAATGTTGAAGCCCTTAACGAATAAGTAGATCGCAGGTCAGAAGGAAATACCTATCTGCAGAATTACGGTACATACCCGACAACTAAGTTACTATCAACTACCTATTAGGTATAAAGAACTCGTTACGCAAAAACAAATAATGACTCATGTATTGTATCCTCGCCAAATCTCGGTAAGAACCGATTGAACTTCTTATCAAATCATTAACATTTAGGTACATCATAATATATAAACTCGTTAAAAAGTACACTAGCTATCAGACTGCGGATGATAGACAGCAGAAGCTTTCCTAAACGGTAAGTTGGTAAATTTATTATTTTGGTATATCAGATCATAAAAAGCAACGGTGGATTTATTCTTCAAGTTAGAGAAAATTAAAATACAATTGTATATATAATTTAAATAATTTTATAATAAATTTAAAATTTAATTTAAGATGAAAATAGATATTATTTTCATCTAAAATCGATTATTTATCGCTTGTTGTTTATTTATAAAACCCAGTCAAATTCAATATTTTACCTGCTAAAATATACAGGGTGTAATCGTTAAGTGTGCACAAGCGATTATTCCGTAACTACTGATTGCAGATATCAAAAAACTTTAAACTGATATCGAAAGTACTTAACCTAATGAGTAAAATGTCACTAATATTTTTTTTTAAATAAAACGAGAAATATCCAAAAATGTTACATTAAACGCTCCCATACATTTTATTTCCCATACATTTTGTATTCGTAGCAGATTTTCGAAGTGACGTCCTAATTGTGCAATACAATGAGGAGCTCTGTTTACAGTTTCGAAATAAACTTCCCTTCAAATTTGCGAAGTAATTTAAGCAGAAAACCAATAAAAGAAAAAAAACGCTAAAATCTTTCATATTAAACGTACATGGGATAGTCATATCTCATACTAAATGTATGGGAGGGTTACAAGTTAATTTTTTAGATATTTCTCATTTTTGTTTTTAAAAATTTATTATGGCCATTTTACATATTAGGTTAAGTACTTTCGATATCAGTTTAAAATTTTTTGATATCTGTAATAGTTACGGAAAAATCGCCTGTGCACACTTAAAGATTACACCCTGTATATCGGGGATATTATAATTATAAATGTTACATCTAAAACCGGTTGACCATTAGTAGGTGGAATATTTAGGGTAGGTACCGAAAATATTCCATTTCGGACAATGAACGCCTTATCTGCAATAATCAAAGTATTTGTCAAAATTAAAATTAAAAATGTGATATATTATTATCATCTTATCAACTTGTTAATATGCTTGTTTTGCGCCGCGATTGAGTCGATAGCACTGATATATCTAGATACCACTTAAAAGCTAATGATATGTATTGCATTGTGTTTTGATTAATGTTATTCGGTTTTAAAGGTACAATGGCATTCTACGCAGTTCTTGTGTTGATCAGTTTGGCGGTTTCCACACAAAGTTTACCGCCCAGAATAATTGCATCGAAGGAATTGAGTACGTATGATTTTTTATTAAATTCAATAAGTTACATACCATTTGTTAAATGTGATCAAAAGATAATTATTTCAATGTTTGTACCTATTGTATCTTATGCACTTGTGTTTTGATTGTTATTATTTTAATGTTTTAATTCCCTTTTTTACCTTCTTGTTGTGTGCCTTATAATTAACGCTACTTTACGCGCTTCAGTCTTTTTCAAAATTATAGACTGCATAAAATTATATGTATATGTATGCCATCTGGTTTCCATAACACAAGCGAAAAGCTTAGTAGGTATGGGATCAGATCGTGCCGTGTGTGAAAATTGTCCCGAAATATTTATTTATTTAAAACCAACTTAATAGAAAAAAGAAATATTTTAAAATAAAACATTAAATTCACTTCAAAACCAGAAATGCTAAACTCGAAACAAAAAATAAAAATTATACTTATAGCAAATATTATAGGCACCCTGTTAACTAAAATCGGTGCAAGCAAACTCACATTATAGGTAGCAGATAGATACTACATATAAGTATCTACCTACTTATCATATTTCCTGAACCACAAGTAGTTGTAATTATTACGCATATCTTCTACTTGACTTAACATCGAATCACCAAAATAAAATTTAAACTCCAAAAGCAAAAGAACCTCATTTTATTAATGTACCTTATTACACCATAAGTCACACATGCATATGAACAGATAGATTTTAATTCCAATTCTGGTTCAGTTTGCGCAGTATCCAACCAGAAACCATTACATTAAAAGCCTTCCCGGTACGGTTTACCGCAACATCGGGAAACCTAATAAAGTACATATTCTGCAGGATGCTACACATTCCCGTTCGTAAGTCGTGAAGAATGGAACGCCAGACCTCCAACAGTCATTAACACACAGAACCTCCCTGTGCCCTTGGTTGTCATCCACCACACGTACATCCCTGGCGCTTGCTACAGTCGAGCCGAATGTTCCAGATCCATGCAATCCATGCAGAATACACATATGAATACCAACGGCTGGGGTGATATTGGATATAAGTAAGATTTGTTGTTGTTCATGCACGTTTGATTTATTTTGTTAATAACTTATCAATATTCTTTACATATTAATATTAGGGAAATGGGATATATTAAAAATTTCGCATCTCTACCTTATCTTTGAAACTACCAAACATAGATTTGGGATTAGCCTAAAATAGCAGAGAAACAGCTATTGGACAATTTTTAGCCATGTTTCTATTATCTTACATTCTTCTTAAATTGGTAGAATTGATGATTATAATAAAGTAGTTTCCGCCCACGACTTTGTACGTGCATCCTCGTTTTTCCCCGTTCCCGCAAGAATTTCGGGAAATCCTTTCTTAGGGAACGCCTACGTCATCATATCTACCTGCATGCCAAACAGCCCGATACGTCCAGTACTCCAGTGGTTTGGGCTGTGCGTTGATAGATCACTATATCAGTCACCTTTGAGTTTTATATATATAGAATAATAGATAATCGTTTCTTCCAGTTTCGCAGTGGGCAGCGATGGAGTAGTCTACGAGGGCCGCGGCTGGAACCGTGTGGGAGCGCATGCTGTTGGCTATAACGTTAACAGTGTTGGAATTGTCCTTATTGGCGATTGGGTTTGTAAGTATAACTATTTTTTATATAAAAAGAATTAAATGTGTCATAACAAAAGTAAATCTTGAAAGCAATTTGCTAATGCATTACGAATTTCAGAAAATTGTGATTAGCAAGATTGGTTGGTCGTTGGTTAGCAGGAATTTGTTAAAACATTTAGTATTTCTGCAGATTGTGTTTAACAAGATTGTTAGTCTTATAAAATTACCCTTTAATAGTAATAGATCACCATACTTTATGAATTCGTGTGCCACTTTTAAGTAACATACATTACCACTGATATTTTTTACGTATATATGACGTTGAGTTCTATTGAGTTTTTTTTAACTAAATCGTATTCTTCTTTCAGCGGCTGTGCCTCCTAAAATCCAACTGGATGCTGCTAAGGATCTAATTCAAGTAGGCATTGAGTTGGGTTACATCAGTCCTGATTACAAGCTGATCGGCCACAGACAAGTTGGAGCCACAGAATGCCCCGGACAAGCGCTATTCAATGAAATAAATAATTGGGAAAGATTCACAAGCTCTATCTAAATTTATATAGTTAGTTAATATTTGTTACAGCTTTTTTATTTATTTGATGCGGATTTATTGTATTAGAGTTGTTTTTGAGAAAGATGCATTTTTATTTATGTGTATATAGCATACTAATCAAAACTTCGTTCTTTATTTGAGAACATAATACTTACGTTACGATACTTAGAATGATACTCCATATAATTTCCTATGTAGGAAACCAAAGCCGTTGGCCAAAATAAAATTACTAACTCTATTTAGATAAAGCTTTTCAGATTTTAGAAAATTCACGAGGAAATGTAATTATTATATAAGTAGGTAACTACCTTATACAATATACTTATAGCTATTTCTAAACTATTTTGCTTAAAAGATAAGAAATGTCTTAACTAAAATATGTAAACATTGACCTGATTTCAACTGACCAAATAAATATGTACATAAAGGGACAGTCCCTAGTACTCTTACTTTACGAGAATAATAATACATACACATATTGTGAATACATATCACACTTCACAGTAGCTGTATTCAGAGAAATCAATTGGTATTATAGTGGTTGGGTTGACATCAACAATTTAACGTCGAAATTCATATTAATGAGGGCTTTGTAAATTGTAGGAAACAACGTGAGAACATGCGGTTTTCTTTATTTATACATGCGGAATGACAATAAAATGAGTAATATTTTAAAAATAATTCCTGTTGTATTTGGTGTGACGTTATTAAAGTACATAATATGTACACATGTTAGACAAAGTAAAGCGACAAGAGATTGGACTGCAGTAAAAAAGGAAATGCAACGAATTCAGTTTATAAAATGCTTATGATATCATTGATAGAAATCATAGCTGTTTATTATTGATTTTATTCACAATAATGGAATAATCCATACTAATACCTATTATAAATGCGAAAGTAACTCTGTCTGTCTGTCTGTTACTCAATCACGCCTTAACCATTGAACCAATTTGCATGAAATTTGGTATTTTGATACCCGAGAAAGGACATAGGCTACTTTTTACCCCGGAAATCCCACGGGAACGGCAACTATGCGGGTTTTTCTTTGACTGCGTGGGCGAAGCTACGGGTGGAAAGCTAGTTACTAGTTAGTATGAGAATGAAACAAAATACCGTAGTATTGTCTAAATTTTAATTCACGACAATGACGACGAGTTCATTCAAATCATAAATAAGCAATTATGCAATAACGACACAAGTGATGCATCAATAGTTAACAACAAACGATAATTAATCATAAATCTTGCCATCGATTAGCCAGTACGTGCGATTGGCGCCCGACATCCGGCTGACACGCCTGCGCTTACGCAACTTCAAATAACCGCTCCTTTCGATCCATTAGAGTATGAAAATTACTTGTTAATGTGACTTTCCATACATTTTGTAGTGTAAAAGGCTTGATTTTTCTACTTTTAAAACAACAAAATAAAAGCCTTGACGGTATTTTTGGAAACTGTTTGACAAGGTCAAAGTACCTACCTATATAAATAATGTTTAGTTAAATATTTTATTTCTAGTTGAATTAAAATCTGTATTGAAGTTTGAAACTGATGGTAAATGATTTAGTAGTGGGGATTTACATTACCCAGATTTAAACTAGATTTCCGACCGCATTTTTAAAGAAATACCAGCATAGTTACCGCCCCTGTGACATTTCCGGGATAAAAAGTAACCTATGTCTTATTCTGGGTCTTTAGCTACCAGCAATATGATAATATGATGTAGGTATACATACCAAATTTCATTGTAATACATCCATCCTCAAAAACTTTCGCATTTACAGATAATATTACCAGATGATATATTACCCAGTAGGATAAGGTACTTTTCAAACGACCGATATAAGATATTCTCAATCCATAGCGTATAGCAATACATTAATGTATAAAAATATTAGTTGAAAAAACTCATAACTTGAATATAAGTAGGTGTTTGGCTATAATTTTTTAATGATGTTTATCCGCGGCGACACGAGTAAATTGTTCATACAGTCAAGTCTATGGTGAAGTCCCGCGAATAGCAGATTCTATTTATTGCTCAATTTATCAATAAAAGCTAGTAAGTAAATATTAGCTCTTTAACAATTATTTTAACAAACACGATGACGAGATATACATAACACGCAATACCTATATCTATTAACAAAATCATGTAAATTATTTGATGGGACCAAATTATTTAAAGTTAAAACATACAAGTTAAGTAATGTTTTTAAATTCACAAATTATAAAACTATTGGTATGATTATTGTAGCCTTTTCAAGGAAACCTTAATATCGGTTTTCAAGCGGTTTTCAAAATGCACGCGTTTACAAACTGACGCCCCCGTTTGTAAATGGCGTAATCATAATAAGTACAATTTTTTTGGGACATATTATATAAAAAAAATCTGACCGTCACGCTGACCGTCATTGGTTTGTAACCGTAATCTATCATTTTTTTCATGCCACTTGCTTTGGCATCCACTCATTTATTTTCCAATAGTTATAATCTAAGAACATTTGCCAATATTTCGGTTTGTCGTAAAATTATGTATCTGGTTTGATCAATATAGAGATTTTATTGTTATGAGCCACTTATCCCCAAGGAAGTATGTTCTGTCAACGTCAGGGGCTTAGCAGGAAATAACGAAAATAGATCTTGTCCGAGAGCGTTTTTAAATAAAATGCGGACATGATCCGCCGTCACGGTCGTGTATAATGTTATTGATAATATTCATTTATCCTTCTTAATGAAATTGGCTTAACTAGTGATAGAAACGGAGGCTAATCTATTACATCATATTATGTAGAAATAATGAATATAAATTTACTTTTTTAAAAAGAGTGATCGTCTTTTTCAATTAGGTTTTGTTATTACCTAACAATGATGAATATTTGGCGTAATAAGAAGTTATTTGTTAAAATACTAGTAGAAATAGATATAATATAGTCTCTATATAATTAAAATGATGTGGAAGTTGGAACGCATTCAACTTAATATGATACCGACTCTACACCACTATACATTGTTATACTTAAAAAATAAAAATAATATGCAAATTTAAAAAGGTTTCTTATAAATAGCAACACATATTGAAATCGAAAATATTTTTCTTTTCAATACAAAACTAATATTTGGAAATACGTTTTGCCGACGTTACCTACCTATGTTTTATAGCATAAATCAATATAAGTACCTAGGTATATTACATATTTTTTGCGTTATGCCTACCTACGAGCAACCTCGTATAAAACACCCACTATCTCTACTACATTATTTAATATAAATGAATAGGTACTCAAGTACTTATATAATCTACCCGCAAATATACAAAAAAAACTAGTCGACACGACAAATCGCTAAATTTAATTACATATACATTCATCGTCGGTTAAATCTTAGTATTGTGTTAAAGAAGCACATGTTAAAAAAATATTTCTAAGGTAGGTAAAATGAAAATGCTGCCCAAGCTTTTTTTACATGACTTATATTCGTAAGAGATATTTCTTCCATTTAATTTTAATGCCAATCAATTATTTTCTTCTATGATTTTATTAAATGGTCTTGAAAATATCGAATCAATGAAACACAGCTATAGAGACCTAGAAAACGCTATGCATGTTTCTTTACAATGAACAAAAAATCTACAGGCGATCTAGCATCAAGTGTTCATTGAATACACGTATTATTAGCGACTTATCTCAGTGAAGAAAACTAAAACATCCCGAGTACGCTATAGCATGTTCACCGTCTTGACGCACCTATTTTTAAGTTCCAGAGATTATCGAAACACGAAATTCCGCTAGTAGCGAAGCGCGCGCGCCAGACGCCGCGTCTATTTCATCTTTTCAATCCTCCATTTTTATCGTATATTTTGATAGGATTATCATAATTTAAATTATGACTAGTTGTCACATTGGTGTATTGTGCGGTGAATTATAAGTGTGTATATTTGTGATTTACATTATCATACAAACCACACAAAACAGAGTAAGACAACCTTTCAGGCGTTTCCATATATTATCCATTCACACACTTTTTATGCAAGTAATCGAACACTAAACTTCTTATAACCCTCTAAAATAAAAATAAAATATAATAGAGAGCTTTTGTAAAAGCTACTCTAATAGATTCTATTGCAGCGGAAACTGATGGTATCTGTTATGAATTATGAGAAAAAAAAGATAAACATCCACGTAATAACGACTTTGATAATGACTTTCAGTTTTGCCTGGATTTTTATTAATAGTCGAAAGGTTAGGATTAGATCTGTTTCAATAAATAAGTTTACCGGTGATTTTCCTTTACTAAAATTCACTACTTTTACAATACTTTTATATCTTACTAGCTGTAATCAATTCAACGATAAATGAGCAAATAATTTTACTAATTAACATAAACCCTAATCGACTATATTAGTATTATTCAAAATTGCATGAATTAGCAAAAGTAGAGCTATTTCTAATTTAACTATGTAAAATCGGGCAATCTTAGCTAACGAAGTATAACTCATACAATTTTAAATATCCCTTAAAAATGTAAATCATAAACAATCTTTCCATGTCTTTGAAAAATTTGCAGTAGGTATTATTTTTATCTTCGATGTAAAGTTTTCAATGTCTTTAGTCTTTCATTACAAAGCGGAGATAAATATATCTGAACAGCTTTTCCCAGACAATTTTATTGAATGAAGTCGTTTGGAAAGATTCAATGGTCTTATCTATTTTTCTAACCTATTATATCATGCGGCACAGGTAAGGGCACAGGGCACTAAGTTCTTCTTTTTATAATATATCTTATAACTAGCTTTCCGCCCGCGGCTTCGCCCGCGTTTTCAAAGAAAAACCCGCATAGTTCCCGTTCCCGAGGGATTTCCGGGATAAAACCTATCCTATCTCTCAAGTTGGATCGAACTGCACACGGTGTGCGAATTTTATTATAATCGGTTAAGTGGTTTAGGAGTCCATTGAGGACAAACATTGTGACACGAGATTTATATATATTAAGACTAGCTTTCCGCCCGCGGCTTCGCCCGCGTTTTCAAAGAAAAACCCGCATAGTTCCCGTTCCCGAGGGACTTTCCGCCCGCGGCTTCGCCCGCGTTTTCAAAGAAAAACCCGCATAGTTCCCGTTCCCGAGGGATTTCCGGGATAAAACCTATCCTATCTCTCAAGTTGGATCGAACTGCACACGGTGTGCGAATTTTATTATAATCGGTTAAGTGGTTTAGGAGTCCATTGAGGACAAACATTGTGACACGAGATTTATATATATTAAGATATTTTATTCATTGTCATAGTACCTAATATGTGGTATATTAGGTACTATTAACATTTTAAATTACATACATACTTCATATTTATTATCATTTCATACAATTATCATCTACTAATATTAAACTACAAAATAGTTTTTAGTATTTGTATAAATTCATTATTTAACAAGATCTCCTCATGAACTTCTATATTCCTATAAAAAAAATCTATAAAACAAGTCCAACCGTTTTTCATCAACCGATAGGTATAAGTAATATTCTTCAAATTCTAGCAAAGAACGCTAACACTTACTTGCACGTAAAAAAAAATCAATCAAACATGTGAAATACACATAGTGACTAAATGTTTACAATCTAAGCACACAACTTTATCCACAGTAACACAATGCCAATCGGCAACGTTAGTAAGGACTCAGGTCCAAAGCGGGAAAGCTTTAGACCACCGTGGGTCAAAGATAAGGACTCAGAAGCACCTCCACCATGGCTTCAGAAGAAATTGAAGCCAGTAGATAGCCCGAAGCTTGCTTTGCCCGCCCAGGAAGAATTTACTATAAAACCAATCAAACGTAAGTATGTGTGTTGTTTTAAGAATTTAGTTTTGCTAAATCAATTACGTCACAAAAATTAGGAAGACGTGGTAGGGCGGGCGGCGTTGTATCAGCCGCCCTTGTAGATTAATAATGTTACTTATCGTAATTCGTACGATGATAGATATACCTACTTTGAGAAATTATACATTTTTGTTTAAAAATATTATACTGTGCACTGTGCAGTGTGCACTGCTTATAAGCTCACTGATTATAAGTAGATCTGTTTATAATTTTATAAACAGATCTACTGCTAGAGCTTTCATTCATTCTTTCCTAAAATTAGGAAAGAATGAAATCTTCATCTTCATCGAGGCAGAAATGTACCAATTTTTTTTTTATTCTTCTGAGACATAAACGAGATATTTTATTTTAAATATTTATTAACTTGTTTGAAAATCATTGTTAGTTTATCACTCAGAAATAACAAGACGATAAATTGCGTCTAGCGATCCACAACAATAGTCAATCATATGTTAACATTCGTAAAATTTTTAATGAATCTCTCACGATATAAATAAATAGCAGAACTATAAATAACGATACACTATTTGGCTTCCTAGCAATAATTAGCGTAAAACATAGTTATATATTAAATAATAATAATAATGAGTGTAATATAACACGTGACGATGCGATGTTCTCCCACATGTATGAAGTAACATCCAAACTTATCTTTTCGTTTTTGGTTGAGCAGCTGTTTTAAATCATTTCCTATTCATGTTTCACATAAATAGTATGTGTTTTTGAACAAATAAACGATTCTGGAAGTTTTGGATAAGGTATGTAGAAATACTTCACATACTTTCACTCAAATACATGGTTAATTACAAGTTAAATATCTTTTGAATTTTTTAAATAGATAAAAACACTGTTTTTGTTTCTTATATTAAAACCATCATCAATCAATTAATTAATAATGAATTGATTAATTCTCGTTTTACTTTAAAAATCTTAGTTACCGCGCGCGTCTAAAAAATGTCGCATGCACTCTTCAGTCATGCTACGTACTATTCGTTACGTACTAACAAGTTCATATCCAAAAGTGCATGTAATGTGTTGGTATATACTCACCTACATAATGACGTCAACACGTAGCCAAAAGTTTGGCATGGACACCACTTCTCAATACTTTACTCGTTCCCAAGTTCGTTAGTCTGGAGTTGGAAGTGTGACGTGGTGTGTGTTCATTACAAGGGAACTGTTACGAAATTATATAGTGGATTATGTGCTAAGGTATAGCAATAATTTGAAGTGAAAATGTGTTGAAAACTGCACAGCGTTGCACTGCAATTCGTTTGTATACTCAGTTTTTATCCATAAAGTAGCAAGTCATATAGGGTCCATACAAATTCGATAGACGTAACGATTATACCTTTTTATTATTTTACATAATATACCTACGTCCAAGAAATAAGGAGCTATCGCATGTGAAATGGATTCTGCCCTGGTACAATAATTCAGAAATATACGTTGTACCTACTTGTAATTATAATTTGCAAAGTTAACAATTTAAGGGAATTTCATATAGTGTTGGTAAAATAATTCGTTTCTTAAGTCTTTATGCGGCTTTTGTTCATGTAATTAGTTTAAATTTTTAAAAAATTTCATATTTTTTTCAATTTTATGTTCTTGCGTCTCTGTTTAATAAATTGCGCTCCTTATAACGGTAACTGTTAAAAGCCAATTTGTTTACAATACTTGGGTATAATTATCGCGGACAATCAGAAAATCTTAAAACAGTATCATGAATCGTTACAATTAACGTTTCGGTGAGATATTCCAAGCCAGTCGACGCCAACGAATCGCGATATTTTTAGAGACGACACGCATTTTACAAAATAAACGTAGATGTTGGAGTTACACTATGATTTATAAGAACGATTTGAGAAGAGAGTAGTTATTTTAGTTTTATGTTGCGTATGTGTCGAATTTAGAAGCAAATTTATATAATAAGCCCTCAAATTCTAAAAATAATGAGCGAATGTTTAAAAAGTTCAACTGAAAACAAACGATTCGATTACACTAATAAATAGCGTATAAATGTACCAAGGTGAAATATTCTCTCAAGATCGAACATTAATTTTGATTATAGTGTAATCAGTTAGATATAATAAAACATTTCACAAATTAGCCCTTATAGTTTTGACAAGTAATCGCACTAAAATAGCGAAGGTCGGCCATCTTGGCAGCGGCCATGTTTATTTACGTCCGTGAATGCTATCGAATGCACACAGAACGAAGCGAAAACACGTGTTGCAATTCGTTTACCTAATCTTCACACAAATTCTCATTGCAAAAGTAAAAGTGATGAGACTGTTATGAGCACATGCAAGCAATCAATGACCATACTGTGTGATAATAATGCGGCATACGCCAACATCATTGCACTAAAAAACAGTGTAATTAATACATACCTACTTACTAACGCATTATCACCAATACAGTTGTTCTCTCTTTCACTCTCACGCACGAGACATAATACATGTCTCACTCATGTACTTCGTAATAACAACTGCCGATTAAAATACAAAAAGAACGTCCAGCCACGACGCTGAATGGTGCGTGACTAAGTGAAACTCGGGCACTTACCTGAGTTTTTTCTTGCCAAAATAGAGAGCGGGTAACGTATCTAGCTCTTTTATATATCATAGGCAAGCAATAGATCATGGGGCTATCAAATATTAGTTCATATCATCAGTAACATTTTAAAGATTTAAAATGTTATACCTACAGCTGAACAAAAACCGCATATTTTCTTTAAAAAATGCAGTGTATTAGACATTGAAACATGACGAGACCGAACCGTCAGCAATATTCCGTGCCCTTTTAATATTTAACGACTTATTTCCACAGCTCTATTAAAGAAACAAGCCACGATTAGAGCAGAACCTACTAACGGTTCATCTGAAACATTAGAAGAGAATCTAGTCAAGCCTTCCGCAGCGAAACAAGCTGATAAGGCCTCCAGACCGGTAGGCGAAAAACCTCGATTCACAAAATCTTCTTTAAAATCAACTGAAAAGTCAACTGATGACAAACCTTCGCCGAGTAAGCCTGTGCAAAAAGTAAGCATCGTTGACAAGGTCAAACCAGATGATAAACCCGTAGCCAAAGTATCAAAACCCGAAGATAAAACAGCAACAGCAAAGGTTCCTGAAAAACCAATTCTAAAGAGTGTTAAAACTATAGATGATAAAGCGAAAGAGAAATCCGTTAGTATTGTCGATAGAAAATCTGATAAGAATGAAACAGCAAAGCAAAATACATCAAATGATGTCACTTTAAATGGTAAAGCAATTCCAAATTCGCTTATTAAAGAAAATAAACTAAACGAGAAACCGACAGAAAAGGTGAAAAAAGAAGACAAATCAAACATGGCGACGAAACCACCTACTCCTATTGAAAAATCTCCTTCAAAGGTAATTTAATAAATTAATAGTGATTATATACTTAGAATTATATTTTATTTAAATAAATAATTAAAATTTCAGCTGCCACCACGTAAACCCTTGCAAAAAGCGCCATCAAAAGACGATGTGATGCTGAAAAAATGGAGGGATCCTCTACATGAACGTGTCAAGGAGAACATCGATAAGACTCTAGCTAATGAAATACCCAAAGGACATACACTTACCAAGAATGAAAGCTTAAGAAGTAAGTAGCACAGTGTCATAATAATTGAACATTTAGGTAGATATTTTTTATAAAGCACGCTGAGTTAGGTACGAAATCTTTTGAGTACTTAGTTAACAGTTCCGTGTTGTTATAAGTAACTATTTAGGCCGTGCGCAGACGACAGACTATCCGTGACGCACTTTTTAGTCTGTCAAAATAGAACCTATGAAATTATATGCAGTAACGCACACGACACGCAAAAAGTCCGGCGTACAAAAAATCCGTGTAATTCGGGCAGATCGCACCGCGCCGCATCGCGCCGCTCCGCACAAAAAGTCTGTGAAAAAAATAGAACGTTTGCTTCAACAAGCGCTAACGCAGACGGCGCACACTTTAGTCGGCAATCTGCAATTGCTAGGGACGTACGCACGCGATCTATTATCATGCCAGAGGTCGATGTAAATAAGTTAATTCAAGAAATTCAAAACAGACCAGCAATTTATTTTTTTTAAATAGCAACTCATCAAATGTAGTAACAGACATTTTATAAAATTTGAAAAAAATTGCCGGATGTTGTTTCAGAATCGAATGTTTAGTATGGAACTGTCCCTTCAGTAATCTTTCCGAAAGTATAGGATGTACCCAAAATTCTCTATTTCTTCTTCTTTTTCTGTACTTCATGTACAAAATAATACTTCGCGATCTCTGCACGATTTCCATAGCGTCTACGTCCCTACAGCTCTGCCGACAAAATGATCGAAGATGTGCGTCGTGTGCGTTGAGTCTGTGAAAAATCCGCGACCGACTTTTTGCGCGTCATGCAGACTTTTTGTGCGCCGCAGACTCGATCGCACAAAAAGTGTGCCGTCTGCGCCGGGCCTAAATACGATGTTTTATTTTGTTGCGTTCAGCTTTTGATGGAAACATTGAAGTATACGAAATATACGTTTAAAATATTAAAAAAAATTACAATTTTAACAACAACAAAAAAAGATTCGTTAGATGAACATAAAATGTAATACATGATGAGAATACTACATTCGCAGTACCATAATATGTTCAAAGTAGAAAACCAAAAAAAAAAAACATTTCTGAGCCTATATGCTACTTGAATTTATTTAAAACTAATGTTTTAAATTCGTTGTAATCATCATTACTACTGGTAAAGTCATTAAAAAGGTTGTTTTCAATATGAGTATGTATAAATATCATTCCGCCAAATCACGATCGAATTATCTCGATGCGTATCAATCAAATAACAATCTAATTGTGTCCTATGCACATACAAGTCGCTATTTGGCAGTTATCACAACGATGACGGGCAGGAGGAAGATAAAAATATAATGACGGGTTACTCCATCCTAAATTCCTTTTCCACTATTCATTGTATTGTCTTCAATTAACTGGTTATGAATCTGATACAAGCAACGTATTTTTTTCGGAATACCTATTCGAAACGTCCTAATTATCCAAATCTAATTAACTATTTTACTGATGTACCAATAATGTATAAACAAAGGTAGACACTCGACATATATCCATTAAAATTCTATCCAAGCTATTCCTTTTGATGTCTTCTGCAATATACAGTTTGTGGTCTAAATGTGATCCAGAATAGTCTCAGTTAGTTCCGTGTGCGACGCGGGCACAGATCAGGTGCAAATACTAACGATCTCTATTATGCTTTACAAAAACATTTCAAAAGTGAATATACACAATATAAGTAGCGATTAATTATTATTGATAAAATTCACTTACGGAGGCACTATAAAATGACGGAAGTTAGTGATAATTGGATTTCCAACATTGCAGGTATAAATAAATATGCAAGTCTTATAGTATCCCTTAATTGAATTAGTATCCAATACTTTGATAGACCGTGTCGTGTTTCAGGTGTTTTATTTATTAGTCTTTTATACTCGCCGTTATCATTTCGTATCACTGGTTGTACAGATATTTCTTTTATGGGATTAAGTGAATTGGTATTTATGTTATTAATAACATTTCAGGCTTACTGAAGCCTACGCCACCACCACCGCCGCCACCCGCACCACCAAAATTGCCACCTCCACCGGACTTCAAAAAGCCACAAATTGATCCAAACAAGCTTAAAAAAATTGAACAACTTCGTAGTAGACCTAGGAGACGTCCTGATTGGAGTGACATGATGAAAGAGGTTGAGCAAGGAAGGAAATTAAAACACGTTGTTTGCAATGATCGGTAAATATTTAAATATTGTTCTTTCATATTATTATATGGATAGATTTTTTTTATATATACAATAAAATGTGTAAACAATGCTTTGATAAAATTTCAGTTCGAGCCCCATAATAACAACATCTGTCGTTGTGAAGAACAAAGGGCAGTTTATTTTCGAGTCCGAGCAACCAAACTCACACAATGAATTACTTAAAGAGATTTCTAAAGGTGTAAGATTAAAGAAAGTTAAATGTAATGATAGAAGTAAGCCAAACTTAGAAGGATTGAGAAAGTTCCGAAGACAAATGACGATAGAAGAACAAGTTCAAAAGTCTATGTCTCAGGCCAATTTAGCAGCACCAGGCGCTGCAGTTGCCGAGGTAATACATACATATTTGATTTATTTCTTTCAACAAATCGTCTAAAGGGATTCTTTCACTTAAAGGATTTTTTTATTTGAAGGTTCCAGCTGCTGAAGAAGAAGAAATTGATGAAATGGATGACATTGATAGAGTGAGGGATGATCTTCAATCAACTAAACAGCTTTTAGCGATAGAGTTAAGGTAAAAATCGTTTTACATCAACTGATTTTTCATTTTGTGCATTGTTATGAACCATATTATACGTGTATTATTAATGTGTTTGAAAAACTGATTTCAGAAATAAGGAAGCGCAAGAAAGGGAAAATAAGCGACTTTTAACAAGGATACAAAATTTGGAAGCCGAATTAGCGCGTGAAAGAGCATTTATTAAACAGGAACAACACAAAACAGTTATATCGGTCACAGATGCCTACGATGAAAGATTAGTGAATAGTTTAAAATTAGAAGTAGAAAAGGCTAAGGAAACAGCTGACAGTTTGCAGAAACAGTATTTACAGGCAGCTGAAGATCGTGATGATGCGCTAACTGAGTTAGAGGAAGTTAAAAGGAAAAATTCTGAATTAGAAAAGAAATTAGAGCAGGCCCTATCGGTATGTTTTGTTCTAATTAAAAATTTATTCTAACTCTTTTTTATGTGTACTTAAATTTTGCTTTCAATAAATAATTCGCAGTATTTCGAGGAATTTGCTAATTCAGGGGACTCATTGTCAGTCAATCAAAAGAACTGGTTAGATTTTATTAAGCAATGCAAGTCGTCAAATATAGACATAACTTCTCCAGAAGCAGAAGAACTCAAAAAAAAGATAATAGCTAACAATAACGCTTCCGCTTATACTAACAATTGCCAAGAAGATGAGGTAAAAACGATATATTGTCTTGTCTTCATTAGATGATATCATTCGACAAATCATAATTATTGTATATATTGATTACTAAATAGCTACTAGTATAAATATCGAATATTTATGAACCATAGTAGAATCCTCGAAGAGCTTAAATTTCCATAACTTAGTTATTGCATTTTCATTATTTTTTATTTTTTTCACAATATATAAACCTTCGTCATCATGATCATGCAACTATTCACACATAGTTATCAGTTACGACAACATTTATTTTTCATTTTTGATACAAGTATTTTATTTATTTCCTGTAATTCGCAGGGTATCATGCCAACAAATGTGGGATCGAGAAGATCCAGTCACGCTATTAAACAGTTATCTGTTACCAAAGATGATAGCTTTGAAGAGGAAGAGGAATCTGATGACGAAGAAGTGAGTTTTTTTTAATACTGATAAGATTTTTAAGCTAATATTTTAATATTAAATGAGTTTCATGTAGCTGCCATTTAAATACGGTGTGTTAATTACAAAAACAATCTGTACTATTTTTGAATAAGTCCTTGAGCCATTTTGTTGTATTTTTAATTAAATTATTGTTTACATGAATATCTTTGAACACATTACAGGAAGAATCAGAGGAAAAGAAACAAAAGCGATTGGAGAAAGAAGTCCGTAACATGCGAAACAAGATTAGGCATTTGAAAGAAAAACAAGATAATATGAAAAGAGAACGAATGGCCTACAAGATGTCACTAAAGAACACGCAAGCAGCTTTGAAGTAAGTAATAAAAACATTACTTTTTAGCAAAATATTAAGGTCATATCTAATGTAAAGTTTTACTCTTTTTATAAAATAAAATGCAAAGATATGTAGGTATCTTAAAGCTAGAGCTAAAGTTATGAGTAATTACCTACGCATAATATATTTTATCACTAATTGCAGGAATGAGAAAAAGAAATATAAAGAGCTCAAGCGAGAGGTCGATAAAATGGCTGCTATGATGAAGGAAGTTGGGTCTGACGAAGATGAAGATGAAGAAGTTGAGGAAGAGGAATCCGAGGATGAAAAGAAGAGTGGATCCGAAGAGGAGGAAACGGAAACTGAAACAGAACAAGACACAGAAAGCGAGACCGAAAGTGAAAGTGAACCTGAGGTAGGACAACTTAATTTAGAGCATTTTAGTGGCTTATCACCTTACAAAACTAGTAGATACTTATTGTAACTAATTAAAATAACTTTTTTCAACTGAAAGTCAATCAACTTTGTAACCTTACAGGATGCACCTCTGCCAAAGAAGAAAGATAACCTAACTCAACGACTAAAAAGACACGAAACAAGAGTGAACGCGTTGAAAAAGGGCAATACGTTGTTAATGGCAAATGTAGATAGGCTTAAAGATGACGTCCTCAAGCAAAAAGAAATGTCCCTTACTCTACAGAAAGAGTTGGATTCTCTCATCGACGATCTCGAGTAGACTGTACAGTTTATAAATGACTCACTTTTGTACTTTTATAAATACCAAAAATTAGATAACTATTACATAATGAATCTATTAATTAAACTTTATTTGTGATGTGATGCTTTTGCTTAATTTCATAAAATCTCATATAAATCAAGTACTTACACATTTAATTTTTATAATGTAACGTTTATATAAGTTTTAACAGGAAGTGCTTGAGTGGCTCTGTAATATTGTTAATTAAGAATTCTGTATTATTTTATTAACCAACATTCATGTAACTTTTAAATATAATGTAAACATATAACTATTATTTATTATATATTATACGCATTATTACATAAGAAATCTATGTTTTATTTTCTTCCACATACGGGCACGGGCAGTGGGCACCCTTTTTCTAGTACCAGGTGGCTGCTCGAAATTCAGAATTATAATTAATAGAAGTTCAGTATTAAAAATGAATAAATCGTCATTTTTGCACAAATTATAATTAAATTAATGTTAATACGGGTACACAATAATAACTTTTTCTAGGGCCAAAAATATTTGTCTACCACAGAACAGTAAAAACAAATACCTGTTCTGTGTTGTCTACCATAATCACTTGGACGTCAGTTGGTCCGTAAACAAGAAAAACGAAAAGCTCAACTTTGTTTTTTTTAAGGCGTTAATAGGGGCTAGCGACCTTGGCGACGATTTACTAGGCGGAATCGGCGCGAATCTATCGTAGTAAAAGTACGTAGGTATAAAAATTATTTAAAAAGATATTTGGATATTGAATCAAAATTTAAAACAACCATGCCATGTGTTTCAATTTCATAAACACACTGTAAAAACACTACATTAATTGACATTATATTGACTTAGCGTTTTAGTTTAAAGTACAAAAATCGACCTCAGTTCATGATTTTTTTCCAAAAAACCTGATTGTAAAACAAATTAAAACAACCATGCCCTTTATCATATTCGAAACTATAATATACATTTTTTTTAGATATGTACATAACGAATCTAAGAAGAAAAACGGTTATAACTAGACTTAATTTTCGGTATCAAAAGGGGATTCTACCCGATTCAGGCCATAAAGCTATTGCATAGCTTCTATCGCGGGCCTTGATCTCCCCACTCCGACGGACGGGCAGAGGTGTGGCTTGAAGGCATAGCATGCAATAGCTTTACCGCGGCAGTCCCCGAGTGCCACACGTCGTTTTTTCATTAACTTTAGATTTCCTTTCGAAGAAGAATTTCGGTATGTACACCATCCCGTTAATTAATATTTAATTATGAAACCCAATAGTCTGTGATCTGTCGCCACTCATAATTTTTTTGTTACATCATAATATTATGAAATATGATAAAATTAATGAAAGTCAATTAATAATTCGAAATCTTAGTTCGAAACAGTTAGTTCCAAACATTTTTTTTTTTCCCAATTAATTGGCTTTTGAAAAACGAACGTGAAATTTGTAGGTATATTTTGTCGGAAATCCGAATTAACAAATAAGACGTCACGATATGGAGTTGAATCGGTCCTATTCTTAGTTGGATGGTTTTATAATTCATGCGATCCACATAGTTATTACATATTATATTAATTATTATTATTATTATATTAATATGATTACCTGTAAGTAGGTACCATGAATTACAAAATATATTAATGTAAAGATTACTGTGTCATCAATTATAAGTAACCCATTGAGCCCCAAGCGGCCCGATCGGTCCACGACACAATAGAATATAGATCTTCCGGGTGATTCCGGGGCCTGAGTTAATAATTCCTACACTCGGCAAATAATTGTCACCATGTTTTCTACTCATTAAACTTTATCGACATCTATAATCACTCAACAATAATTAATACACTTGTACTTACCGCTTGATAAAATATTCTGGAATCTTAGTACAAACTACAAAATGTATGCAGGCTATTTCTTCCAGTAACATCAACAACATAATATTATGTAAATTCAACATTGAAGGATCTAAAGCCCCTAGTACACAATGGCCCATGCTGATCCATTGCAGGCCATTGCCATTGTGTACACGGGGCAATGGTGTATGATGGCGGGCAATGGTCTGTCGTGGCTAGGGTTGCCAGGCCATAAAATGCAAAGGCCGGACTGCGCACTATATAAGGCCGGACATTTTAGCCTAAAAGCCGGACATGTTTTTTTTATTGCCAAACATAATGTTTTTACAGCTGGGCTGTTGAAAAAAGTATTTATACGTGGTGAAAAGTGAGGATATTCGATATTTATTAAAAGATGGACATAATTTTTATAATAAAAAAACTCGTTTAAATAAATAAATAAATAAGCCATTTATTCGAAATCTCACTTATTAATACCTAATATACAATTTTGTTAGTAAGTAGTTACTTAAAAAAAACTAAGGTTACTTATAATTAGTGTTAGTTATATTATCTAAGAGATTTCGACCCCTATTTGGGTAAAGGCCTCCTCCATCCTTTTCCATAACTCTCTGTCCTTGCCTGTCTTTATCCAGTCTTTTCCTGCGACATGTATTATATCATCAGCCCACCGTTTTAATGGTCGACCCACATTCCTTTTCCCCTTTGGTCCATTCCATCTTGTAGCTTCCATGGTCCACCTTCGGTCTTCATATCGTGAGATGTGCCCTGCCCATTTCCACTTTAGTGAGAGTGCGTGTAAATATTGAGAAAACATTCCCCAACCCGACTTGTCCTCGTGGGGAATTAGACTGCAACCCTCCACCTAACACGAATATAAAAAACTCGTTTACGAATTTTAAATGTTTATTAAGTTACACTATTACAGTTTTACTTACAAATGGATCATCAGTCTTTTGTAGATAATTAAATATTATTAAAACTAAAAAACAAATGAATATAACTCTCTTTTGGCATTCTTAATACTATAAACTAAAAAATATAATAAAACAAATAAAAATAATCATTCTTCTGGAAAGTAACAAAAAGATAATATTAATTTTACGGCTAGGTAAGAATTTACTTTATAGTAGGTATTTATAGAACCATTTAAAATCTTTAAAAAATAACAAAATCTAGTTATATTTGCCGGCCGGAAGATAGTTTGCTCTCCGCTCGCCCTTGTCCGTTCGGGTCGGGCGCTCGTCCGCCCATCGTCGTACGAATCGCCACTCTGACAAAAAGCCTGACAAAAGCCGGACAGGCCAAACACGTACATATTTGGCCGGACGCGACTGCAAAAAGCCTAACATGTCCGGCTAAAGCCGGACACCTGGCAAGCCTAGTCGTGGCGCGCAATCGGGGAGTTGTCGGTTTTTTGGGCACACTTCAAAGGAATCGTGGCGTAGCGTGGCCTGCGGTGTTCACACAATGGGCCATTGTTTAGTTCGTAACCGACCGCTGACCGGAAAAGAGCACATTTTTGGTGCGTACTAGAACTAGAATTTTATTTTATATTAAAAATATAGTATTTGATCGCCTAAAATGTCAGTATCGTGGAGCAATGAAGAAACTTTCAGGTTTATTGATTTATATCAATCTGAGCCCTGTACGTCCATCGCGAGTGGCTTGCCAGGCAGCAATGAGACATGGGCCATTGTGTGAACAGCAATTGATCGTGGCCTCCAGTTGTGCATTGCCTGCAATGGATCAGCATGGGCCATTGTGTACTGGGGGCTTAAGATTGAAGGCGGTTTATTTGAATTTTGACGTCTCAATTAAAAAATTTGTTAGAATTTTGAACTAGATGGCGCTGCGACAAGCACGTCCGCCACAGATCTACTAACGTCCGCCATAACCACAAACAAAGAGTATAGCCACCAGATAGCCACCATATAGTAATAATTAAAAAAATTTGACATTATTTGACAGTTGACACTTGACATTTGACAAATAATTCAAAATATTTTCAAACGGTAGGTAACGGTTGTGTATTCCGGGTTGTTTTGTGTTTATACTTAAAAAAACTGATCCCTGTTGTAGTCTCTGTAAGATAAATTTGATTTTAAAATGCCTCACGTTGAAGTAGAGGTTCCACAAAAAGTGGATAAACCAAACCCACGAAATAATCCAGTTATTTTTAAAATATTTCAAAATGTCCAATACAATGTTGTGCAACATAAAAAATACGTGAAAGAGTTGATAAAACTTTATAAAAAGGTAAATTAAATGTACTATTGTTTTATTTACTTATATTTTACAAGCTTCTTTAATATTTGTTTAAATTATTTCCCTGTTGTTTTTATAGATAGATCAAGATTATTTTCGTGAAAGCTTTAAGAATGCATTGCATTATTTGTTTACATTTGGAGACACGAGTGCAAACGTTGATCGTGTTGTACAATTTGTTGCTACATTTTGTACTTCCCTTGATGACGAAGAAGAATTTCTCATGTTTATATTTGATATCATATTTGATGTAAGTATCACCTGTGTATCTAGAAATGTAATACTGGTAAAAGCTATATGAATATATTTGTAAATAAAGAAATAAGTGACATTTTAGTACATGTGTACTTGCTTGACGATGTAATAAAATTGTGTATAAAATATTTCAGTGTCAATGTGTGTCAGGACAATCCGTGAGATACAGAGCGAGCCAGCTGCTGGCTGCTGTGCTTGCTGCACTCGGTGATGATGCGTCTCTTGATGATGATCTGTGTGATAAGTTGTTAGCATCTCAGGTAAGTTTGGTGATGATTTAAATAATAGAGGCATAATTTGTAGTAGATAAGATGACTTGAGTGGGTATATCTGAAGAATATAAGTTTCAATCTTGATTATTAAATATTCTGTTTATTATTTTTTATTAATATAGTAACAATACTCAGTTTAGCTAAGTTTTAGTCTGTTTGATTAAAGAGTCTGTTGTCGGAGTCAAATAATATATGTAAATGTATCTTTATGTGTTTAGATGCAACGGCTTCAAGACACGCGAGGTGCAGTACGATGTCGAGCTGCACTGGCCCTGCAGCGATTACAAAACCCCATGGAGCCAGATGATGAGGTGACACGGGCATATCGGTTTCATATGAGCTGTGATCCTAGTTCATCTGTTCGAAGGTAACTTCGTATTTTTATGTTTTAAATGCAATTCATTGGATTTTTAGCATCACTTCAGTGGTAATTAGTGCATCGCTTGAAAAGGCTTTAACACATTTTAAACACATTTTTGATTAATCATTGCTTGTTTTAAAAAGCATAATGAGCATTAGAACGATAAAGATTTTATGTAAGACAAATAACAATACAGTTTATGAATGATATCATATTCATTGCATTCTTAAAATATAATTGCTTATTAAGACATTGAGACATTACTCCATTTACAAAGCTATAAGTTAACATTACCATTGCAATTGATAGCTTGTCGTCTACATGTTATATATAAATAAATTATTGAATAGTATAAATTCAATGCTTTTCATTCTAGGGCGATAGTAATGTCGATAGCTAAATGTACTCGCAATGTGCCGTTTGTATTGGAAAGGCTATGTGATGTTGATGACGCAGTGCGTCGAGCCGCTTTCCTTTACATATCCGCTATAAATGTCACTCAGCTTAGAGTTAAACAGAGATTGCTCACTTTGAAGGTAAGTTTAATTTGACATATTTTTACGGAATTTTTTTTTGTGAGTAATTATATTTTTTCTGAAGATACGGTTATAGTGGAGCGCCGTAAGGTTTATACCTCGGAATCCAGGGCCAGTCAATGAATCTTAATATAAACCTTGAAAATATGTTTTTAATAGTATATAGAAAAATGTTAAAAAAAAATTTTTTGGCGCTCTCAATTTTTTAAAAATTATTATAAACAATTATTAATTTTTTGGAGTTTTCATTGATTTATATTAGTCAAAAGTCATATTTTAAAAAGAACAATTACTATTACAAACTTGAAAACTTGATCTTGGATCTGTAGGGACCGCAGATATACTGATGAAGGTCGGGTTGGAGAATAGAGGGGATAACAGCAGCTGTTCGGTATTGTTCATGGCGGGCCCTCACAGGATAGTACACGTTGTAACTTGCTAGACTTAATACGTAGCTGTTGTTTTCGTTCCGAAAAATATTTATTTCAGACTAGATTTCCGCCCGCGGCTTCGCCCGCGTTTGCAAAGGAAAACCCGCATAGTTCCCGTTTCCGTGGGATTTCCGGGATAAAAACTATCCTATGTGCTAATCCAAGTTACCCTCTATATGTGTGCTAAATTTCATTGTAATCGGTTCAGTAGTTTTTACGTGAAAGAGTAACAAACATCCATACATCCATACTTACAAACTTTCGCCTTTATAATATATATTAAGATTTTTGTTTATTAAAAATTAATGTTAATAATAATTACTGAACATTACTGAGTTTTAAAAACTTTGAAAATAGTGGCATAAATTGTAAGTATTTGTTTTTCATTTATATTATGCATATATGCATATAAAAATATAAGTTTGATATGTGAAGACAAAAGTGAATATTGTCGCAATATTTATAAAAGAATTGTAGGCGTGTTAGATATTTTAGTAGCTCAGGGAACTAAATAGGCTAAATATCACGCGGATTGTTGCATGCGTTTAAAAACAACGCTAAAACAGACTCAGAGGGAGAAAAAAATTCATCCAGTAACAATGCAAGTAGATGCAGCAATGGAGCAGATTTTCAAATATATTGAAGAAAATGATGATTGCCAATTTTCACTCGCAGAATTAAAAACAACCTACAATCTATATCAACGAGATCGACGACGACGACAACAATGTACAATGATGTAACAATGTGTTTAGTTAATGATAATTTTTTTTGTAACTTATTTTTTACGATAATCTAATAAATTTACATTGAAGTTAATCTGCACATATAATTTATTACAAATAAAATTAAATTTTTCACTATAAACACTTTTTCCCCCTTCCGCCTCTCATTTTTCAGTAAATTGTTGTAAATCGAGATCGGTCAAATTTTTTTTTTTAACTTTTTTATTTGAGGTTTTAATAATGCAGTCTCATACTTGATATACAGATTCATTGACTGGCCCTGGGTTCCGAGGTTTGACCATTTTTATGCCTTACGGCACTCTACTATTAATATGACATTTGCATCATTTACTTCTTATTTATTTAAGAAAATATCCACGATTTAGTAAAAATTATAGATGGAACTTTGTTTTTGTTTAGCTGAATATTTCTTTAATAGATTTCAAAGGTGATTATTATACTGTATCTATCCTTTTCCCTCATTGTATCAAAAAGAGCCGAATATCAACGCATAAATTATTATTGTTAATTATTGTCATACACTTCTGTTAGTTTACTTTATTTATTACAGGTCGGACTTACCGAACGTAGTCCGCGCGTAAAGAGGGTAGTTGAAGAGATATTGATACCTGGCTGGTTAAGTACTTTTGAGGGCAATATTGTGCACCTTTTGAAAGCTATAAGATTAGATAATGCGCATGATGCAAAGGACTCTCAATATATTGCTGGCAAATTGTTGGAATCACTGTTTAAGTAAGATTTAATATCATACAAATTAAATTATGAGTATTGTTTACACAGAAATATCTTCCTTAATAAATTTTCTACTCTAATTTTAATTTGTTGTTTTTAATAAAAAACAATAAAAAATTACAGGCGTCTGTCAATATCCGAGCTATTAGAGTGGTTGCCTACAGAAAAATCGCTAAGATTGGTACCAGCTGAGAAGTTGAATAAAGAAACGGCGTGGTATTGGCGCCATCTTGCCGAACATCTGCAAAAGATTGAAGATGACGAAACATTAGAGATAGTGCTACCTGATTTGGTAGTTTTGACTGGATATATTAGAGCGTAAGTTTTGAGAGTATTTTCTTTATATATGAAAGAAATTATAATTTGCTATTTGTTATAAAAATTGGTGATATATAATGTACAGTTTTGACTTTCCTCTGATTTTATTATATTATGTCACTGTAAAATTATTATAATTATTCAATGTCAATCAAACAAGTCTTTTTATCTATTAACTTGTTATGGCATAATAATATAATGTTATATATCTTGAAATGGATAGAAACCACCGAACATTATATTATGTTGAAATTCTTTTAATATTATTCTTTCTTATTTTAAGCTCCATAAATTTAAATTTAAAAACCTATTTTCAGTATTGTGGAATCACCATGTCCTTCAGAAAGCGAGGACCCTGTGGGGTTCAGTACTCGTCAATATGTGCTTCATGAACTGGCCAGTATGCTGAAGGTATATGATGCAACTGACCCCACTGGCCGTACTGCACTACAAACACTCATCACTGATACTCTTACTGGTAAGTATTTTGAATTATATAAAAAGTTTATGTTTTATGTTCTATTTCTTTGAGAATCCTACTAATATTATAAATACGAAAGTTTGTGAGGATGGATGTGTGTGTGTGTATGTTTGTTACTCTTTCACGCAAATACTACTGAACCGATTACAATGAAATTTAGCACACTTATAGAGGGTAACTTGGATTAACGCAGGATAGGGTATAGGTATATGTCCCGGAAATCCCACGAAAACGGGCACTATGCGGGTTTTTCTTTGAATACGAAACCGCGGGCGGAAAGCTAGTTTAAAAATATTTAACTAACATTTTAAAACGAGCTATGTTAAAAACACAGTTTTATAACTATAGCACTATTAACTAGATTCTAAAGTGGTAATTTTATTATTTTTTAATTTTAACCAAATTTCATAGGTGAATATGGGCCGCTAGACGCAGACGTAATCCGTGCGTTCGTATCAGCCCTAGAACTGGTCGTATCGGATGTAACGCAACGTATGGTGGTTGTGTGTCAAGTGATATCCGCCTTGAGAGATCCGCCCGAAGTTGAGACGGTTGCACCGCCGCCTGTGGACAGCGCTGAGGTTAAACTTAAGGTGGGTTGGGCGATAGTGGTCTCTATTTTCATAGGTATAGAGTTGAATTCTGTCTCAATTAAAATAACTACACACTTCCACATCCTTCCGATGTAGAATCGTTCGCAACGCCGCCTGTTAAGACACAACTGAAGTTAAGCTGAAATTGAGTTATGGGAAAGTGGACTTTATTGTTTGGTATATAGGGTTTTATTTTGTGTTACCTCAGAAAGTACAACATGTCGAGGTTAAACTTAAGGTGTGTAATGGGAACGTGAAATTTATTCTGACGGATGAAATTTGTGAAAAAACATAATGTTGTGATATTTGTGTCTATAATAAGTATGTGTTGGCATATTATTTAATGTCACTAGTAAAAAAAAATAATAATGCCTTAATCAATTTATTCCAGAGAGCGAGACTTCGGGTGTCGCTAAATGTTGCCATAGAAGCTCAAGAGGAAGCTGTGAGGGATGAAAACTATGCACTCGCTGCTGAATGTAAAGTCAAAGTAAGTATAATACTACTTATAAGAAACAAAACTTAATATTTCTTCAGGTAACTATTTTAATTTTATTAAGTACTAGCTTTCCGCCCGCGGCTTCGCCCGCGCGGTCAAAGAAAAACCCGCATAGTTCCCGTTCCCGTGGGATTTCCGGGATAAAACCTATCCTATGTCGCGCGGTAAAAAGTAGCCTAGTCCTTTCTCGGTTATCAAAATATCTCTATACCAAATTTCATGCAAATTGGTTCAGTAGTTAAGGCGTGATTGAGTAACAAACAGACAGACAGAGTTACTTTCGCATTAATAATATTAGTATGGACTAGCGGTCCGCCCCGGCTTCGCCCGTGGAACATATTTCGCAATAAAAGGTAGCCTATGTTCTTTCTCAGGGTCTAAATATTGCATGTGCCAAATTTCATCAAAATCGGTCCAGTTGTTTATGAGCCTATTCATTACAAACACAAACAAACAAAGTTTTCCTCTTTATAATATTAGTGTAGATTTAATGATGTTTTTGTATGTACTCAGGTTGCTGATATTCAAAAGAAATTGGAAGATTTAAACACTGATGCCACGCCGCAACCGCCTATACCTGTAAGTATTTATTTTTGTAGACATTATTATTTAATAATAAGCCAATATATTATTATAATATGTATTTTATTTTATGCCAAATTTTACATCTCACGAACTCTAGTAGTGTAGTTGTTATAGTGTTTTTCAATATCATGACATTTATATAATATTCAAAACTATTACTAAATTAAACTAATATAATAAATGTTCTAATAATTATTTCCAGACGATAAAAGAAAAAGCGACAGACACAGCAACATTGAACAAGTGCTTAACAATACTAAACAGTGCATTAGATACGCCGCAGTTGAAGTCTGTTACGCCTATGTTACAAATGATGTTCACTGAATTGGAGGTAAGTTAGTTTTGTATGTACCACTTTCAAACATCTGTTTTACACTTTTTTTAAGTAGTATATCTAGTACATCTATATATTATAATGGTAATGTGGTAATGGACCGTAATGAATGAGCGAAAACTTTACTAATTTTTATATTAAGAAGTTCAATAATTTTATTGTGGAAAAAGGGTTTTTTGTGTCAAGACTCCATTACACTTTATAAGTTTTATTTTAATTTTTAATCTGTGTTCGTATACAAATGTATACAATAAATATTGCAATACAATAGTAACTTATTCATTATGATAACGCTATTTTTTTCCAGGAAGAAATATTCCAAAATGCTGAAATTTTGGATAACGCCCTGGAAACGGTAGCGCTGTTTGGAATGCTTGACAAAGAGTTTGCAAGAGAGCACAAAGCTTTCTTTTTTGCTAACGTAAGTAATAATTATTTAACACTAGTGGTCCGCTCCGGCTTCGTCCGTGGTCCTACATATTTCGCAATAAAAGGTAGCCTATGTCCTTTCTCGGGTATCAAAATATCTCCATACCAAATTTCATGGAAATTGGTTCAGTAGTTTAGGCGTGATTGAGTAACAGACAGACAGACAGACAGAGTTACTTTTCCATTTATAATATTAGTATGGATTACTATGTTTATCAGCATGAAAACTTTCATAAATATATGAAGAAGATAGAATTCTATTACTTGAAATCTTTTTTTAGAGAAAATAATTTGTTGAAAATAGAGTTGCGTGCTTTTTTTTTATGATATCCATAGTTTAAATTTGCAGACGTAAAAAAGATTTATAAACAATCAACCAAGTTTTTTATATCTTTTCAACATCCAACCTTTCAGCTAATAGACACAACAAACGAACCAACAGTGTCAACAGTGTTGCGTTGTATCATAGACTTACTGTGCGTGCACGGCGCGAGAGTGTTCGAGGATGATGACGTCACGCAAAACGATACTAAAGTTAGCAAGAAGAAACGCAATACAATGCAATCGGTAGATGCTACTGAGGAAGATGGTGAGTTTTGTATTATAGTAGAAAAATAAAATCATTAAAATTTGTATTTGTGTATTTTTGACTTCACTACGCGTTATGAGCTTTTTATTAGCTTTCTATTCAAAGTGTTTGATATATAAACAATTCCTTATTTCTTTTATTTATGTTATTAATTTATAACCATTTGTTGCAGGTACATTGTCTGAATCAGCATTATCATTATCGCCTAACCATAGCACTGTTATTGAGTTGCTTTTAAAAATAATGGAAAGTGCTGTAAGTATTCTAAATTATATTAATTATTCTCAGCCGCTCAGAGCGTATTATGACCTCTTATTTCCAGATAGTTTACGCCGTGAATTGAACTGACTGGCAAATTCATATTATTAACGAAATAGCCAGCTATGGTTATTGTGTACGATCCCAGTACAGTTTTTAAGCGACTTCTAAATTAATAGTAACTCCATGTTCGGCCTGAATATTTCTTATTTTTTTTTGCAGTGTGCTACATATCGGCTTATTATTGTGGAAGGCATTTGTAGATTACTATATTTGGGCCATCTGGAATCACCTGCAATTCTCAGCCGTTTGATGTTACTCTGGTTCAATCCTGCCACAGGTAAAGTATATTTATGTATAAAGAAAATTTATTTTTGTATAAATAAAAATGTGACATAATATTTAAATTCGTTAATAACTTATTTTAGTGGACGAAGATATGTTACGCCAAATTATAGGCGTATTTTTCCAAACATTCCCCATAAGCGTGGATGGAGCACAGGAACAAATTCAGGTTCGTTACATTTATTTAACTTTTAATATACATCTTTATGTTGTTACAAGATATCATATGAATGCCATTATTGTTTAAAAAAAGAAATCCGATCATACAGTCATCGTTTTTTTCTCATTGAAAAATGTTCTTGGCTCGTATCTAATAATGAAATTTTTGGGTACACATAGTTATCATACACATTACACATTTCAAATCAAATCAAATCAAACTATTTATTTGCAATGAAACATGGTTACATTGAATTTGTACCATATATTACAATATTAGTTTTAAATATGTTTTTTTTTTTTATATTTTTTCTATATCATTAACCATAATTAACTTGTTTATGTATCAGAAAGCAACATTGCCAACATTACGAGCGCTGGCAAACGCGCCATCTAGTTCTCCAATCGCTGAGATCGACCAAGAGGCTGTGGTCAGGTTTATAGTATCACTCACTAGAGTTAACCATGAGGTAAGTGTATATATTTATATATTATTAGTTATGTTTTATATAATTGCCGAACTCGGCTTTTTGTTGAACTCGGATACTAAATACGTGTATGTCATTGACATTGTAGTTTCTAATTAACGGTTAAGACGTTTTGTTGATAGCAAGTAAGAATAGAATTACATGTTTAACCAAACATACGAACTTTAAAAATTTTCACGGATATTAATTAGTTCTTTAATGTAAGTTGGCTTAGGAAAGTCAAATAAATTTTCAATTAATAAAAATACATTATTTTTAAGATCATTTTTACTTACACAGGAAAAATCACTTCTAGTCACTGCATTCTATTGCTCCTTTATCCAAGTACCCAACCAAGTTTTACTCAATTATTCCTATATTACAGTTCATAGATAGTCAAGGTGCAATGGCAATGGTGCTATGTAGTTACTTAGTTCGTCACCCGACGGCCCCCGAAGTGGGGTTGGCGTGTCGAATGTTAGCTCTACTCTCACCGCCTAGAGAAGAAAATGTGGCTTCTGACTTGGCCACTATGTTGCGCCATTTATGTACGGTAAGTTTCAATTGGACGCAAATTTAATTAAATTTATCATCACCATCAGCCCATTAGGTTCCCAGTGCAGGGCTTGTTCTATGAAAGAGGATATAGGCCATAATCCACCACGATGGCCAAGTATGTATCATGTCGTTTCAACATGAACTTTTGATTCTTCGACATGTAGAAACCATAAAAACATCAATTTTAAACAGTACTAATGATATGTTTTGACTGCGGTTTTCCATAATTTTTATCACGTTTTTCCAAAAATTTCTAGGAACATAACAAACTTATTATTCTCTTAAATAGAGTGTACTACTAAATAAAGTACCTACACTTTATTTATATAATGTATTCACTTTTTACATTTCAGAAACTGCCCGACAAACAATCGTGTCGAAACTTGACGCGGTATCTCGGCGCGTTAGAAGCGATGGAAAGGGCGAGTCTTAATAAAATGTCTAATACTGGTAAGAAATGTATATTTTATCATAGGTACACAGTATATGTTCGTTCTGTTTACATTTGTAACGATTTCTTCTTTTTTTGAATTAGGTGTTACTGAAGGAACAATGGCTGGTGAAGACACATTAGGTATACTAGGACGCACAACATCTTCCTTACGTAAGTTCTATTAATTTTTTTTTCTAAATCTAATAATTTACAAAAAAAAATTGTATTAACAATTTACTTTCAAGGTTACTCGTCAAACAGCAGTATTCGCACGACAATTTTCACCTTCAAGAAATTGGCGTTGAGTGCGTTTCTTTAATTTTTTATATGATTATATTTGTATTTTTATATGATGAAACTTCTTTATCGGGGTTGAAAAAAATTTAGTGTAACATTTTTTCGTTACGCGTGACATTTTTCCGTTACGCACCATCTTTTTCTTATCCCTACCACGCGTAATTCGACGTATTTCAGTAAAGTTGCATATAGTAAATTATCTTTTGAAAAATAAGGTCATAAAGAAGTTTCACTTCTTACGTGTGTACACGTAGGTGTAGTGTAGGACACACACACATTTTTTTATTTACTTATCTGAGTTTTTTATTTATTACTTAATAGTTCACATAATACGTTGTATAGCGGAATGACGTTCCTGTAGATTGTTTCATGATATATTTAGTTGTTAGCCAAACTACATCTAAAACACCAAGTTATTAGTCTTATTCGATAATTATTATAGATGGTTGGAGCTTGGAACATTGATGTTTAGTATATTCCTCGAACTTGCTAAATAATTATGTAGTATATAATTATAGTATTAAATATGCTCATTCCTATAAGTCTGTGGGCATCAAAAGAATAGAAAAATAATTAACAGTTGAGAATACGAATTACAGCTCAACCATTAGCACGCAGCACGCACGTAGTTATAAATGAAACGGTCGAGGAAGAAGTGGAAATTGATGAAACATCGCCGACGGAACCATCGCAAATATCAAAAGGTATTTTTTTATTCGCATTTAATGTTCCCTTTTTTATTGTATATTTTGTTTATTGTTTTGAGTAAAAAAAATTACCAGTCTGCGCTCGGTGTTGTTTTGGTTGATATTGTGTAAAATCAAGATATAATATTATTGGGTTTCCGCCCGCGGCTTCGCCCGCGCATTCAAAGAAAAACCCGCATAGTTCCCGTTCCCGTGGGATTGCCGGGATTGCGTCATTTTCCCGGGATGAAAAGTAACCATGTCGTTTCTCGGGTATCAAAATATCTCCATACCAAATTTCATGAAAATTAGTTCAGTAGATTGGGCGTAATTGAGTAACAGACAGACAGACAGAGTTACTTTCGCATTTATAATATTATTAAGTATATATAATAAAAAATAAACGGTTTATTATAATTATAATATACCTAATTCCTAGTACAAGTGGAACCAATTCAAGAAACGCGTACATCAGCCCAATCATCAGATAACGATTCTGTTGTACCGACCAAGGAAGCTTCGAATAGCGCTTCAGAGGAAAGCAGTGGGGTATCACCGGTGAAGAAAGCCAAAATTACTAAAGGTATATTAATATTACATGGTTTTATTGATTGATGAAAAAATAAGTTCTCGGATTCTCTTTTTTTTTTTTTGTGGCGAAAAAAATAGCATCATTTGCTTCGTCTGTTCACTTTTTAGATTGTAAAATTAGATACAATATTTTGTTGTCAAGATTTTCACACATTTTAAGTCTTGATATTTTTACAATTTATTACGTTATAATATGATTAATAAAACACGCCAGGATCACGACCATAAGCTGTAACCTAATATTTCCTTTATTTGAAAGAATGTTGCATAAAAAAAAAAATTATCATTTATACAGGTAGGAAAAAGAAGCTATCAATGACTAAACATACAAAAACAAATGCTAAAGAAAAAGACAAGGACAGCAAGACGGCAAATGAAAAGAAACAAACAGAGAAAGGAAATAAGAGGAGTCGGTCACAGCGATCAGTAGAAGATGTTGACAGAGGTAAATAATACAACCAATAGTTGGTGATACATTTTTATGTCATTTTTCTAATAACTTTGCGATTGGCTTTTATGAAAGAGAATTTTTGACTATTAAACAACAATAACGGTTTTAAAGTGAACATTATCTTATGTCTCAATCATTATCGTAATTTTCTGTTGCATTTATGGATGCCACTTGTAATTATTGTAACCTATCCATCATTTTTCTTTTTGTCATTGCGTACCCCTGTAGAACCGCCATCCTGTTACCATACGACCCAAAAATTTTGTGACAGTATTTCCCGGCCTATTGTGGTATTTAACAAATAAATCTATACTAATATTATGAAGAGTTTGTTTGTTTGTTAGAACGCGCTAATCTAAGGAACTACTGCTCCGATTTGAAAAATTATTTCGGTGTTAGATAGCCCATTTATCGAGGAACGCTATAGGCTATATTATATCATCACGCTAAGACCAACAGGAGCGGAACCACGCGGGTGAAACCGCGGGGTGCGGCTAGTTACGTATAAAATCAATTCAATTGTTTAATACAATTTATGACAGTGTTTGATCAAAACGAGTTCAGCTAAATTTTAACTTTGTAATGCTGCTTCATAATCTATAAAATGTAATTTAAGTAAAAATAATTTATTATCTTTCAAACAGCAAAACCAAAAGCAGCAAGCAAATCAAAAGTACCAGAGGAGCAGAAGTCACCGGTATCGGATCTCGATGTATCCAATATAACGGTTCGCAAGACGCGCGGCGGAAAGTCAGGTTCGAGCTCAGACTCGCCTGGTTCGGGGAGAAGTGGAAAGGGCAGTCAGAAGAAAAAGGAAGAGAAAGGTATTGTTGACATACATATTTATACAAAACTAGCAGTCCGCCCCGGCTTCGCCCGTGGTACATGTTTACTTTTTCTCTCCATAAGAACCATTCTCGTACTTCAAGGAATATTATATAGGAATTCAGTTTTATATATAGAGATCTATTAACAAAGGGAGTGTTTAAGACAAATTTATTTAATGCATGCATGCAAATAGCATTTGAATGTTATAAAAACTAAACGTCAAATTTAACTTCTGTAGTTCTGCATCCATATCATTTGCTTGAAGGAAAAATACTTTCGGAGCTGTGATATGACCGAAGTTATATTAAATTTGGTTAACATGCTTGTTTCTCTGTGACTATATTTAATCGTAAAATGTGAACTTGAACAGGTTTTAATGTAATTGGGTATATTTTTAATTTTGTGTTTAAAGCATTATCTCTATTTTCAATTTCAAATTATAGAAGTTTTAATTAATTAATTTAATGTACAACAAAATAGTGTTTTATAATATTCATTTCTTAAATATATTCCATAACAATCAAGTTTTTTTTTCTTTTTTATAAAGCATTGGAATACTATAAAACTAAGTATCAAATTATGATTTATTTTTCTCAGCGCCAGCGCCCCGCCGTTCGACTCGCTCGTCGACAGGCTCCCGCAGCAGCATGGCGGAACAGTTTATGGCGAACGATTCAGCTGATGAAACGGAATTACATACTATTGTATATGATAATGATTTCGTAAGTAAAATAATATATTTTTGTATATTTATTCATGATTATGTCAGTGTTTTTAAATAAGCCTAATCTAATAATCTTTATTTTCCTGTCCCAATTCGTGCTTCAGAAGATTGTTCGTTAGTGTATCTACGTTCAATAAGAAAAATACAATTTTACATAAAATGTGTTAGTTTCACAACATTAAAATTTGATTATGTTACAATTTCAAATGCCCTCTGAAATAATAAATTATTAATTAATTTATGTATTTTTCCATATTTCAGCAACAATCCTTACTAAATGAAACAGAGAATGATAGCAAAAGAGTAAGCAAGTCCAACATTACGATACCAGAAACACCGAGTGAAGGGTAAATATTATATTAAAATTAAATCTAAAACCTACTATCCATACTATATAATTTAATAAAGCTGAAGAGTTTGTTTATTTGTTTGAATCGCTAATCTCGGGAACTACTGGTCCGATTTGAAAAATTCTTTTCAAATCGGATCTTTAGAATTTTGAGAAATGCGGGTAAAACCTCAGGGCACATCTAGTCATAAATGAAAGAACATATTGAAGTTTATTATAAATCACCCAATCAGTTATAATTTTTTTTTTACAGAAACTGAAATATGCAGCTTATTTGCTTAATAATTATATTTTTTATTTATAATTATAATTTTATTTTTTCAGATCGGATTCTGAACCAGAACCAATAATTCCGAAAGGGAAAGGAAAACGTACAAATAAGAAATAATTGTAGCATATTAAATTATCTTTATTTTCATAATACCTCTTTTATTTCTAATAACAGCTTATAAGTAACCGTTTAATTACTTATACATAACTGTGGTTCAATACTCTCCCGTAAAAGTAACCCAACAGCGCAGAATACATAATAGTAGCTAAACGCTACAGAACGGACACTCCGCCTCCCGCCAAAATTAAACACTAACCTCACACCCCGCACGATCACGCTATAAATGGCCCGCATTTTTCCGCAAGGAACGCACGAAGATTGACAACATTAATCAAATTGACTTAATTTTATTATTTTGGATTTGTGATTATCGTTTTTCGCTGGTTAGATATTGTGCTGTATACGGATATGTATTTCATATGAAAAACGCGAATTTCTTTACGCTAGTCACAAATGTGCCAACCATAAAGCGTTAACAGACACATTTGCAGTCTCTACAGTGTGACTGTCAAAACGATAATTTTGTATGGAGTGTCCGGGGTGTGCCAATAGTCAAATAATTGTACTTAATTTTTTATTGAACGCTTTAAATTTTATTTTGTGGGGTTAACATTGGACCACATGTTAATAACAGTTTTGTACTAAATCTCAAAAAAAAAACAATCGATACATGTCATGCCCCTTTCTTGTGTTAATCATAATGATCATCTAATTGGCATACTTATGATTTAAATAACTTTATATAATTAATAAATATAATAGGTTCCATATCAGTTTCACAATTAATTAAATATTAAATACTTATGTTTATTCTACATATAAATCGGCATTTTATCTAGAAATTTGATGATTAGCGTGATTAACCCGATTGTGTCGGTACCAATCTTGCGGCTTGTATGAGTTTTGCCAATTCTTATTCCACGACCACGGTCTGTCGTCCCACTTACGCCACCTGGTGATTCAATACAACTTGAATTAGTATGCGCTTAATTCATTTCAGTTTTTATTTTTATTTTTTTTTTTGGGATAGAATAACATTTTTTGCACATTTATTATGTAGTATTTTTGGACAAAATGGCGGCCGGTAATATGCATTATATTTTTTACCAGCTGGATTTCGGTTAGAACCTCTAAAATAAGGTCAATTTAAAAAATCTAACTGTAAAAAAAACTATTTGGATGCTATGCTATTTTTAACTGCCGTTCAAATATGGACATTACTATGGTGAAGATTCACTAATCATCGAAAGCCAATTAGCTAATGTCCTCTCACCTGTCATCATTATTAATAGCTCCTCCTTTAGTAACATTATCATTGCCATATCTATTCTTGAACCTCTGATGCCTTGTGATAACGAATTCTGCTGCTCGCTCCCCGATCATGATTGCGGGAGCGGCTGTGTTGGCTGAGGGCACTGTTGGCATTATAGATGCGTCTACTACTCGCAGACCTGGATAAAAAATAATGGAAAATTAGTAATTCTACTGACAGGAATTGTGAGTAAAAATTCCTCTATATTTCTGGTTAGTTTCTGAACAATAATTATGAATCTGTTAATAGTGGGCGCGATTCGTTTCAATGTTAAAGAGGGTGTTACACTCATAGTCACGAAACATATTGGATAATAATCAACATTATAGAGATCGATTTTATCAAACTATATGGGCGACAGCTAGTGTACATAGGTGCAGGAACATTCTTTATGAATTATATGGTATGAAGCAATATAATAAAGACCCATCTTTTCTTAGTTATGTTAGAAATTACTCGAAAATTTTTAAAAAAGTTTGTTTTACTGCAAAGCGTTTGTATATCAAAGAAAAAATACGCGACTCTGATAATAAAGTTAAAACAGTTTGGTCTATTATTAATGGTGAAATGGGTAAAAGCAAATCAAGTAATACCATAAAACTTGTAAATAATGACAGGGTTATTGACAAAAGTGCTGATGTTGCGCTTGCTTTTGAAGAATTCTTGCTACTATTACTAATAGTTTAAATTCGTCTTCAGCACTTGCAGAAACCTTTTTGAGGGACCATGTTGCGGGGTGCAGTACATTATTTGAATTACGACACGTAACTGCTAGTGATATTGTTACTGCCTTTAAGACGCTTAATCTAAAAAATACTTGTGATCTTTGGGGAATGTCCGTAAATTTAGTTAATAATATAATAGAAAATATTGCGAAAAATTTAGCTTTCATATTTAATAAGTGTTGTGACTATGGTACATTTCCTAATTTACTAAAGCTTAGTAAAGTTATACCTCTATTTAAGAAGGGCGATCAAGAAGACTGTAACAATTATAGACCTATCTCTATTTTACCAACATTAAGTAAGGTATTCGAGAAGTTAATATTAAACCAATTGAGTAGTCATTTTGCATCTAATAATTTACTGCACACCAAACAGTTTGGTTTCACAAAGGGGCGCTCAACCACAGATGCTGGAGTTGCACTTCTAACACATATTTATAAAGCATGGGAAAACTCAAAAAATGCTCTGGGGATATTTTGTGACCTCTCCAAGGCATTTGACTGCGTTGAACATTGTACTTTGTTACGTAAACTTAATCACTATGGAATTACAGGAAAAGCCCAGAACCTCATAGCGTCATACCTGCATGATAGGATACAGACTGTAGTTGTCAATGGAGAACGTTCTAGCGGTGCGTCAATTAACATTGGTGTTCCACAGGGGTCCATTTTAGGTCCCTTCTTGTTCTTGGTATATATCAATGATCTTCCCTATTATTTGCAGGATAGGTGTGAAATAGTTCTGTTTGCAGATGATACCTCATTAATTTTTAATGTGGATAGGCATGACCCAAATGTTGACGAAGTGAACAGTGCTCTTTTACACATATCTGAATGGTTTACTGCCAATAATTTATTATTAAATGCCAAAAAAACCACTTGTGTTGAATTTTTACTTCCTAATGTAAAAAAGTTGAACAGAGATATTACCTTGAACGGGCAGGTATTACATCCTACTGAGTCTACTGTATTTCTAGGGTTAACATTGGATGAGAAACTACAGTGGGGAGCCCATGTCAACACCGCTGCAGGTAAGCTCAGTTCAGCTGCATATGCAGTCCGAAAAATAAGGCATCTCACCGATGAAGATACGGCTAGATTGGTTTATTTCAGCTACTTTCATAGCATTATGTCCTATGGAATTCTACTGTGGGGCAAGGCTGCAGATATAGAAACTATATTTATCTTACAGAAAAGAGCCATTCGCTCTATATATAATTTACGTGCTCGGGACTCACTAAGAGATCATTTTAAGAATACTGGTATCCTTACTGTACCATCACAGTATATATTTAATAATATTTTGCATGTTCACAAAAACGCCGACTTACACACAAGAGTAGGAGATAGACACGATTATGGCACAAGGAACAGGAATAGAATTGAAATGCCATTTTTCCGATTAGCTAAAGTTAAAAATTCATTTATGGGTCAAGGTATACGCTTATACAATAGAATTCCTCTCAATATTAAAGAGTTTAGTAGTTCTAAATTTAAAACTTATATAAAAAATGTACTAGTTCAGAGAGCGTACTACAGTATTCAGGAATATATGGACGATAAAGACCCATGGAGGGTTGTCGCGTAAAAACCACAGGACAGTTCTTTGCATATTATGATATATTATGTATAAGTTAGATATAAGTTACATATTATGTAATATTGATATGATTTTAAAAGAGCAACTATGGAGTTTCTTGCCGATTCTTCTCCATAGATACTGCTTTCCGAATCGGTGGTAAATGTTAAAAATACTTATGTAATGACGATTCGAAAGTGCTACTAAATAGTAGTCTAATTGAATAAATGAATGTTTGAGTTTGAGTTTATATAAATAGTAAAGACTAAAGATCTAAGAATTCACAATTCTTCGTTTTATAGAACCGAAACGAAACCAAGTCTAATAACGATATCTATTTAAGAAATCTTCTCTATCGCAATTATTTACATCATATAATTACATTAACAGTTCTTCCATATTACCTTCAACACCATAAACACTAAGCGAAGGATCAACAACAGCCATAGGATCGTCATTAGAGCCCATCTTGCAAGTGCCCACTTGATGGTTTTCTGGAGCGGTGCGTTGTTGAGCCAAGCATCTGAAGAAATCGTCTGTGGGGTTCAATCCGCCTCCAGGACATTCCTTCCCGTAGCCTTCGGTTGGTTGCATGCCGTATTTCTCGCGAAGAATCTAAGTGAAAGATTTAAATGTAGATATGTGACCGTTCTTTGTTGTACCTATAGATAAATCTTAGATCACTACACAGTATTTAAAACAAAGTCTCTTTCTCTGTCCATATGTAAGCTTAAATCTTAAAACTACGCAACGGAATTTGAGGAGGTAATTTTTAATAGATAGAAGAAGGAATTCACGAGGAAGGTTTTAGTATATAATTTATTAGGTTTTAGATAACGCGGACGAAGCCGCGGGCGGAAAGCTAGTAAATCATAAATGGGAAAACTTGACATCTAATTTTACTCAGGTGAGTGCAATATTTTTATTATAATTATTGAATTTTTTGCAATACTTCCGAGATAGAAAGTTTTGTTTTGAACTTCAATTACGGTAATTAACAAAATATAATAAAATATCTAAGTACAAAATTAACAAAAAAAAAAAACAAATATACCGTAGTATTTGCCAGTCGATACGCCGTTCTTGCAGCTTCTATGAGTACATTGAGCTCATGTTCATTGTAGAAATAATTCGGTTGCATCAGAGGAGGTTGAGCCGGGTCCACCGACTGCAGCGTGAGGTAGCCTCGGCTGCGTGGTTGTAGGGATACTGCTGATATTCTGCAATTAAAAAATTTATGGCATAGTATAAAATAGTAGAATTCAAACCATTTCATCTATAGGTATATAAAGGTTGATTGGTACAAAAATTATTTGATATAATGACTATTTTCCACTTTATCGTGTTTGAATTTTGCATATAATTTTCATATCTGTGTAAAAAATATCAGTCTTTGAGCATTAAATTGTTGAAAAATTGATTAACAACACTGAACGATTTCTACACTAAATCAAAACTTTATTACGTTCATCTATATATATTTTTTTTATTCGCTATATTTGCACTTATAAGCATGACAAAAATCGCATTTCACAAATCATCCTACAATATTCCTATCATCATTCACTAACGGACTAACCTATGTCTATTAAACTGTTTTTGAACATAAATCTACAATCTACTTAAAATAATTAAAAATCCTTGATGATTTTATATTTCTGCATCATAGTACACATAGCATAATTACACTTACGATATCCTTCTCTTACTGGCGATCTGATCCGGTTTCGCAACATTCCCGTCGCCGCAGGACGCGTGGTAGCCGCTGAAGAAGTACTGGATGTCAGGATGGCGCCCGCCCGCTGACGAGAGGCGGGAGTTTATCATGCCCGTTAGCTGAATAAATTCGAAAAACATGATAAATTCAAGATAATTGAAAAAATTAAACGTATGTCTATCTTTATATAAATATTCTCTAAAATGTCTTTTTATAGTCACATGTGTGACTATAAAAAGACCACAACAGTACCACTTAATAAATCTAACCTAACCTTCTAAAAAGGAAAGTCCTAAGTTGGGTGGTTTGCGGTAGGTATTTATCCCTCTTTTTGTCTTTAACATCCAACAGTCAAGATTATTTTACCTGGGATAAACCCGTTCCTGAAAGCGGTCCTTTTCTTTCCAACATATATTCCATAGCACTTTCCCAAGACAGTTCTGGAACATCTGGTTCCTTCGTCAAAGTAAAGTCCAACGTTACTCCAACATGGTTATGAAGATTCTGACCAACTCCAGGAAGGTCCACGATAACTGGTATGTTAAACTTGTCTAACGTTTGCCTTGGTCCTATGCCAGATAGCATGAGTATTTGTGGCGAATTCATGGTGCCAGCTGATAAGATAACCTAGAAAGAAATGGAGTTGAAATGTTGAAAGTAATGCGACATTGACCTATGTTGGTTGCATGCGGGTTTGTATGATACTGTACTAATAACAGAGAAAACGGTGAATGGATTTTTATTTCATAAATGCGTTGCTTTTATTAAATTTCAGATGAAAACTTAGCCTCGTTTGTAGACTAATGGAATATATCAGCTAGAAATTGGTCAAAACTCAAAACGCACAATTAATTTATATAAATATACCTACCTATACTTTTGATTATAAAAATATTTAGGATCTCACACAAAGACAAAACGAAATGTATTTATTTAATTAATTACCTCTTTCGTGACACCAATGACTTTAGTCTCCCCATTCTTAACATACTCCACTCCTGTGACTCTCTTCGTGCCGGGATCTATGGTAACCCTCGACACCAGTGCATTTAGCATGACATCAAGGTTTTGCCGATATGCTGCTGGTCGGAGGTATGCGCGAGCCGTACTGTATCTAGTACCATTGCTACAATAATTCAAATATATTTTTTTTATTTATGCTTTATGGCTCAAGATAAAACCTAGGATACATTTTTATTAAAATTAAGAAGTGTAGTAACATTATCATTATAGTAACATTGTCATTCGAATTGGAATCAAGTCACTTATTAAAACGTACCTAACGTTTAAAAGCCTTCGTATATTTATTTAGACTTTTTTAAGGGTTCTTTCTCTATGTGGTTCTATACCAATTTTATGTTATGCGATTTTATCTAGGTAAAGAAGTTGCTCACGCCATACAACACTATATAAGTAGTTATGATCCTGACTGGACTCTGAACACATAAAAAAACCTATATAAAATTCGTCTGAAGATTGTTAAGAAATACTTACTCATTAAAGGTTTGTGCGATGGTAAAACCGGTGGTAGTTTCCCCGTTCAAATCGCTAGTAGGTGGATAGCCTAATTCAATAGCTGCCGATACAACATCGTGAGCGAAGCGAGGAGCATAGCGGAACTGCAAATAAAGACATAGATATTAATCATAATAATTATAATATGTATAATGTACATCCGATGCATGTATTTACAAATAATAATACCTCGTAGAAGATCTCTGAATTGCTAAACAATGGTCATTTTCTACCCTAGAATTGCAACTGGCTCCAATTGGGCAGACGAAAAAAGATTTTATTTGTTAGTTACCGTAACTATAAAATATTAGGTAGGTAGTTACTACTCTGAAGCAAATTTTTTGTCTGTTTTACGGTTATAAATAAAGAATATCAAACAATAGGAAATATTGAAAGTGTGCTGTGAAATTTATGATCACATAAAAACGACAATGACCATTTATTAATGTATTTTATCACCAAAGTAATGAGGATTCAAGTTCTAGATGTTTTTGGAACGACCGGTTTGTTCAAATTTCTCGAAGCTTTCACAATCCTTTAACATTGTTATTGAATTTTAAAACTTGTTTAAAATAATTTTGTTTGTTTACATATAACTACATAGTACAAAACTATACCCTATAGGTACTGTGCCTATACTATCCTTGCCCCTAAACTATATTCCTAAATATTTACTAACTATTCTCCATAATTAAACCACAGTAAACTTTACAAAACGAAGATTTGTTATTTGAAAACATTAGTTTTAAATGCTCTACATTTGTAGAGCATGAGATAATGTGAGATGTTAAATCTGATGCATTTAACAAAATATTCTGAAATTAAGTAGGTACCTACATGTAAATGTTACAATCGTTCTGGTGTAGGTATTCGTAAGTTCCTCTATCTATTTCATAATATAATAAATCTGTAGAATGGTCAATTCTGTACATTGAAAATATTGAAAATATAAATAGCACAATAGGTATAATAGTGTTACTGGATCGATACCAAACCCAAATATGTGATTTAAAATTTTTTTGCCTGTGTGTCTGTCTGTATGTGAAGGCATCACGTGAAAACTAACGGTTCGATTTCGATGAAACTTTAATAATTATACCTTATGATCCTGGGTATAAAATAGGATAAGTACTTTTTATCCCTGAAAAATACTTAGAAAAAAAAATCTTAATTTTTCCGCGCCGACGGAGTCGCGGGCGGAAGCTAGTATTTACTAAATTACATTGAATATGGGCGAAATAAAATCAGATAATTACCCTTTGCACGGGTAGTGGCCCGCCAGTATTATGGTACTGTCCGGACACTCCAGATCCTATTTCCTTATTATCTTCGCTCTTGAGGAAGTAAGGCATCACTTCAAACCACGACCAACCAGTCGCGCCGTTGACCGCCCAACCGTCGTAGTCCGCTGCATGACCACGCATGTACATCATGCCGTTGACTACTGAACATCCTCCTACAATATGGAATAAATAATAAAACAAAATTCATTATATTAGTATACAAATTCAAACATTTATTTATTCAACTGGACTTCGTTTAGAAGCACTTTTTAATCGTCAAAATACAGAAAAATTTACCAGCGATTCGGAAAGCAGTTTCTACGGAGAAAAATCGGCAAGAAACTCCATACTTAGTTGCTCTTTTAAAATCATAACATGTTGTTGTTTACGCTGCTCTTATAGTTATAATGTTATAACGTGAAAGCTTTCGATGTTTTTTTTTTGATGATAGGTTGGTACCTATGATCTATGATAGGTGCTTACCACAGTGCTTACTGCTTAGCGCTAATGTAGCTTGTGTAACAAAAAAAAATATAATATGGAATGATTTGCTTTTTCCCGTGGTTTTTTCCGTGTTGTGGTATAACCGCACAGCGTACTTTTTATAAGGTACATTTTTTGTGATCTGTTTACTAAAGTAACGCACATTGTTGTATATTTATCAATGATCATAAATCGTGATTATAAGTAAACTGTATGTTATTTTTAAATGCTGAAATGTTCAATATAGTAAACAATGAAATCCCAAAATTACCTAACATTTTCCCTCTATGCCAAGAGCACCTCCCACCATTAGATAGACAAGCCTTTTCCTGCGGTTCCGTATAATAATTCCAATCAGTATCATTTCGACTCCAATAAGCTGTGACCCACGCTGGCACTGACGATTGAGAGGGTTCATCACCACCGGCTTCTATCAGCAAAACCTTTAAAACATGATTTTATAAATTAAATGGCATTTGGAATCAATGGCCAAAGAAAAACGTACTGTTATCATTCATTATAGCAAATTAAACTATAATAAGTCGAGATAACATATTACACGTTTTTATGGCACAGGAATCTACTAGATGCATCATATTATGGTAAATAGTTGGAAATTTTAGATGAATTTCTTACAACAAAAATATATAAAGTTGGTAGTTAACAACTGCTATGTTTAAGAATAAATTATTTACAATAACTAGATATTCCTTAAAAAGCAGATTTTCTTCATACTTCTGGATATGTTACAAGCGTTGTGTAGGTATGACAATTAACGGATCCACGCGTTAAATTGTTATGGATGATTAATTAGCTTTGTCCGCGTCTAATAGCTATTTTTAGTCAATACATACCTACCTGTCTAACTAACCTATGCCAGTAAAGCATGACACAATAAGTGTTAAAACAATTACATACCTACTTACTAGATAGTGAATTTTATCTCGGAAAATGCCCTAAGCATCCGTGATCTTAGATACCTAGATTCATCAGTAATTTACAGCAATCTTATAATCATTTCTCAATCGTATAATAATTAAACTCTCAACAACAACTGCATAATATTAACATTTACCTATTGCATATATACAAGCAGTACAAACCTTCCATTGTGGATTTTCCGACAATCTAGCCGCCACAACCGATCCAGAGGTACCACCGCCAACCACCACGAAGTCATAGCTGTCCTGCAACGTCTCCTTCTCTGGCACTCGGTTGCAAGGATCCACAAGATCGCATCGACCATTGACGAATGACTCCAAAATACTCATGAATAACAAGAATTGACTCCCGCAGGAACCGGCCATTGACGGCCCTATCTCTCGCAACGGACATGCACATGTCTGAAAAATTATGTTCTGTGTAATTAACTGAACAAATATACAATTTGAATTTTACTTCTTAAATGAGTAGATACAATTAGGTGAAATATTTAACTTTTCCGTGACTCTACAATAGTTTTTTTTTACTGATATGTAATATAGGTAGATAAGACATAAGTATAGTTTATTTATTGAAGATTACAAATAAAAAATGGGATCATTTCATTATAAATTATAGTCCAAAATATAATGCTATATAAATTGCCAAAAATAGCCCTGCATTCATAAAGATTGAGTACAAAAATTCTAGACGCAACGTTGGCAATTTAATACGTTATTTCAATTGAATATTCACAAACACAGACTCTAAGCACAGACTGGACAAAGGAAGCGAAAGTGTTTAGGGAGTTCGGAATGGAAAATGCTAGGTGACATAATTTATGATTATAGAGCCAACTATTCATTCTCTACGGGACAACTTACTTCCCCGATGCCAATCGAATAATAAACTTTAGATAAAATCTTTATCTACGTTATATACCTAATGATACAGTTAAATTAAGCAACAATCAATTAATCCGTTTAAATTTATGTAGAGCTGGATTTATCATTTTCACCGCCCCTTGGAATTGTAATTATAACACCGCAGTTTTGACTTCGCATAAATTTTATACCTATTATACAAATTGGGCACAACTTTTATCATTAATGCAAATAAATATATTCTTCGTCCCACTTAAATATTTAAGTTCTTGCTTGCTATGATAATAATCAACCTCGAGTTTTAGTTAGTATTTCAATGTTATAGGAAGGAGGATCGTCATATTCTAAATCTCAATAAAAAAAAATAACAGAAGACCCCACGGACTTAGTCATAGTCTATATTTATAAGCTTTATATCTTTTTCCCTACATTATGAGTATAGGTAAAATACAAGGTGACCGATTTTCATAATAATGTATAAAAACGGGCCGCACAAATAGTATCTCATTTCCCACTTCAATAAAAAACTTAAAGTTCAAATCTTCAGACAAAACGTCTAATTCGTTGAAATTAGAGACTACAATAACGATTCATAATGTGCTTGGCCAAAAAAGAACCTTCATGCGATTATCGTTTTAAATATCTACAAATTTTTTAGTATGAAAATTAGGTAACAACGTAACGAAAAGCTCTAAATAAAATACAACACATTTTAATCCCTTCAAAACACTATACATGCAGATAATATAGTTACTTATATAATATTATTAAAATTATTATTTTTAAGCAAATAATAATATGTGCCAAGTTTGTATTATAATCTCGTTAAATTGACAGACAGTTCACAGAGAGCAATTATATAATTTTCTGTATAAAACTATATACCTATACCTACTTGCTATAGCAAGACGCATCATTATTCTTGTAATCATTAATTACTTATATATAACCACGAGTCACTTCATTTTAAATAATTATTTATATTTATTATATCTATTCGATGATACGAGTAGATACCTACTACTTAGAATTAAATTACAAAAATAATAAATAGAAAGCATTTCACCCCATAAGATAGATAAATAGATTCATGAATGCGTTTGGATAAATAAATCTTCCTAACAAATAACTTATATAATAACAGTTTTTAAACATTATATATAATAACAATTTTTAAACATGATATTACGATAGAGAATTTTATTTAATGTGTCTATAGTGATAATTGTCAAAAAAGTTAGTCTTAAATACAAGTTGGTTAAATATACAAAAACGCAAAATGCACGCAACAATTTATAGTTAATACAATGAGTTAATATGATTGTAATTACAGTGACAATAACAATGAAAAGTATTTGAGGAATGTGGTTGTGATTTCTTTTTTCTTCGAACTAGGAACCTATTGTTTTGACCTATCAATTGATTACGGTCATAATTACATAGGTACTAAACTATTTTTTATACCTACGTACATGCAATTTGTATATCAAAACCCATTTTGCTGGTTTAATTATAGATTATGTAGTGATATCTTGATGTAAAAACTGGGTATGTCCGACCAAAATAGATTATCACCCGTTTTTATTGACCATGGTTTTGATGATTTTTTTACTAAATAGAAAAAATAATGTTTGAACTAATCGTATTGTTGTGGTTTTACTCTTATAGACGTAATTAAGTACATCTAACTTATACTCAATTTAAAAGCTTTGTTAAATGTTATTACATAATCTTTACTAATATTATAAAGCTGAAGAGTTTGTTTGTTTGTTTGAACGCGCTAATCTCGGGAAGTACTGGTTCGATTTGAAAAATTATTTCGGTGTTAGATAGCCCATCTATCGAGGAAGGCTATATATCATCACGCTACAACCAACAGGAGTGGAGCCACGGAGGTGAAACCGCGCGGAGCAGCTAGTTTATGATAAAGGACGAACCCTTACATCAAAACACGAGAAAGTTCTCTTAAATTCACTATTTTAATTTTATAAGACAATTTCTAATATCATCATCATCATCATCAGCCGATATTTGTTCCTGCCGTAGGAGATTAACTATCTAGTTACTTAATATATTAGAAGAAGTATGTACATTTTTCAATTATAAAGAGAATCTTACCTCCGCTGCTCTAATCATTGTCGCTGACATCTATGTTTCTATAATGTATTTTATACTGAAACAAAAAGTTAACCACCATTTAATACAGGCTTGATAACCTTAGAATTAGATAGCGTATATAAACTACTTCGATATTTAAACGAAGCATATACATTGTTATATAACATCTATTGTAATATGATAGAACACTAATTACAATATAATATATTTCCTTAAAAGTACAAATTGTAATTGATAGAACTATTTCATTTTCCACATTGTTCATAAGCCAAGACAATCAAAGCTAATTTATTATGTAAATTATGAACTTTATAATAAGCTCTACATACGTAACATTTTTCACAGATTATCGTATTTTTATGTAAGTAACCATCTACTTAATAAAAATTAATAACTATTTTTACCAACGCACGCATTATATGTGCATTGTGCATACTATGCATTTTTCTTTGGCCTGCCAATTTGAGATCGCACAATATGTTTTTTTAACTGGATGTTAAAATATGTGGGTAATTAATAATATCATTCAAAGCACAATTTCTTTTTCCAAATCCTTAGAAATATGTACACAGTATATGTAGTACAGAACATCCTAGAGCTACTTGTTAAAATGTGCTTTTGACGCAAAGAAAGCTTTCTTGTTAAGTTCATCCGAAACACATCCAAGTATTATTCAGAACTCAAAACCAGTTCTTCAACAGTTGACACTTGGGTCAAGAGTTTGTATTGATTTTTGCGAACGTGATCTTGAAGAAACGTGCAAGGAATAGTAACAGTTAAATGTTTTGTTAGGATTCGTCACGCGTGGCCAACCGTAGGCATCGATAGCTGGTGCAGGTTGAATGGCTCCTCGAAAACCATGAAATTGCGCAGGCATCTCACAAAATATAACGGATTTTGGTTAGCTCATAGCCGCATATTGATGTTTATTATGTGGTATAAATCTATACTATGTAATATTATAAAGCTGAAGAGTTTGTTTGTTTGTTGGCTATATACATCATCACGCAGACCAACATAAGCGAAGCAACGCAGGTGAATCCGCGGAGCGCAGCTAGTGTATTATATTATTTTTGACATAGGTTGTTTATATAGTGACATAAAACGGCATACGTGGTGAGATTTCAATATCCATTCGTTCGCTATTTTCGTTTTCCTTTTGATCTTTGCATATTAGAAACTAGCAGTGCCCGTAACTTTGTTCACGTGTGTGTAGATTTAAATTAAAATCAATTTCTTCAAATTAATTATAATTGCCGAGGACATATAACAAAACCTATTACTTAGGTATACATATAACTAAACCTATTACTTATACATAACAAAAAAGTTTCATTAAAATCCGTCCACTAGATTTTGCGGGAAAACCCGGACAAGAGACAGACAGAAGAGACATTATATTATTATGTTAACAGTATAGATATTATAAAAAATGGGAAGTAAAATATGTATGTACACAAATGTGTGTTGCGTGTGCAACAATTAATTATTTAAATATGTAATACGTATATAATCATTAATATTTAAAAAGTCTGGCAGCCGGCTCTATCTTGAACGTGATTCTAGAGTGTCAATTAAAAAAATGTGTTGAAGAAATTTGAGACAATATATTTAAATACCTAAGCGCCTTGAATAGTTTTGCGAATTTTATACTTTTATTTTTGTTTAATAAGTTGGTCATACTTTGTAATATTGACTTACTGAACATATATGTGGTTATTGTTTCTCATGTGATTTAATATATTCTTATTTAATTTGCTATTTACGTTTTTGTAATGCGAATTTTCATGGTCGGTAAAATTATAAAATTATTAACATGGCGTAGAAAGTGAAAATTAAAGGGAAAATGTTTTAATTAATTATTTATGAATTTTCGTGGAAAACAAATTATATTAAAAAATCTTTATAAACACTCATAAAAAATATTGAAGATAGTATCAATATAAAAAAGCACGTACCTAAAATCACATAGATTATCACAGTATTTTATTTATTTTTGTTTATCCGCGGCGCCCGCGCCGGTACGCGTTCGAATGAAGACGCGCAAACAACCACGACTGCTCGTGCGCAGCTTAAAGTTTATATTGATGTGCCTCTACAGTGACATAAGTTATTAACTGATGCATATTAACCTACCTAAAATAATCAACGCTGATAAAATATAATATACATACTAACCAATTTTTTTATAAATTTACGAAAATATATTGTTGTCTTTGCTAGATACCTAATGGGAAACTAAGCAAAATTGAAACATGTAGGAGAATCATTTGGTGTATGTTCAAGATTATATTATTTATGTAGATATTATAATGAATAATTTTAGGACATATTATAATGAATTATTTTATGCGGAAAATGATTCGGAAGTGCAAATGTCTCTACATCTTTCCAACAATAAAACGATAATTTAACAGAGTTCAATAAAACCTAAAAAGGATCTGAACGAAAAATGTATCCTATTGTTTATATCAACTACATATAAATAAAACAAAGAAAAATAATTAATAATAGTTTTGACCCTGAGGACATAGTGAGTTATTAACTTATTACCTACTTACCTACCTATGGAACACAATAATTAACGTCTGATAAAAACGATCATTATGAATGAATAGAAAGAAGTAACGAAAACCTTAGTATTGACTAGTAGCGATAAAGAGTGAAGTCCCGTGTCCACTTGTGAGGTATGGGGCAGACAGACTATCACTACATAGTATAAAACAAAGTCGCTTTCTCTGTCCCTATGTCCCTTTGTATACTTAAATCATTAAAACTACGCAACGGATTTTGATGCGGTTTTTTTAATAGATAAAGTGATTCAAGAGTATATAGTAGAGTTTTAGTATATAATTTATTAGGTCTTAGACAATGCGGGCGAAGCCGAGGGCGGTAAGCTAGTACATTATACATCTGTTTCACTGATCGATATTCTTTAGGCAAGTAATCAACCTTCTGTTAACGATATAAGAAAAACAATTTCTGTTTCCTACCAGACCGAGAAATTTATTTTCACATTGGTAAATTAATAGGAACGTAATTCTCAAGAACATTTTCCCGGTGGAAAAACCCAAGTATAACTTTCTGTTTTCATATCCACTTTCACTAATTTCTAAAAAAAATATAACTTGGTGTAGAGCTTTTTTTGCAAAAGTCAAACAGAACATTTTCATAATAGAGTCTTAATATGTGCTCGTGAAGAATCTAAAAATAATTACAACGGCAATTAATGAACAAGGATACATTAGTTTTTATATTCGGTAGTCATAACGAATATACTATTAACACAATAGAATGAAATATGAAGACGCAAGTAAAAAAGGGGTAAAAATTCATAAGATGTTCTTTAGGAATGATTTATATCCCAGACAAGCCACTCTTCGCTATATATCAAATTGTATGTAATATCGAGATGCTGCATATATTATAAATTATGAATTGAGATAAGTACCTATACCTATATGTTTCAATATATGAAAAACTGTAGAGCATGTGAGATTGAAAAAATGATAGGAAAGACAGTAAAACAGCCCCAACCTTATTCTGTTCCAAAAGTTTCAGCCTATTTTTCTAATATTTTGTTGATCAATCGTTTTTCTTGGTCCTGGTGATATGAAAAGGATTATAACTCCCACCTTAAAAGTATTAAGAATACGTGCTAAAATTATGCAGTATAAAGTGCTTTCGAAATTTCTTTTAACAATCACCGATGTTTATAATATGACCTATTATCGGGTGAAAGTTCTGACAATCGTACCTTTGGGTTTGAATTTATAAACGTCAAGTAGTTATAAGCGATAAATTAAAAGAATATATCAATAATTATAATTTTTATCAAGGCAAAATATATTTTCATCTCCTGATAATATTTATATTACCATGGCTACGTATTATGAGGGAAAATATCTATTATACCTAATGTATATTTTCTGTGCTATTTGTACAAAAAATTTAAAATTACTTACATTTGTTGCATTTTATAAAAAAAACTATTTCTTCTGGATATGTGATTGTCACAGAACTCCTAAACGGCTGTTCCCATTTTGCTCTAGTTACTTATATTACATATGTAACACCTTGAGCATTGTCACATTGATCAAATTAAATAGAAAACATTGGAACCATTTCGATTCGCACAAATACTATGACCATAGATAATTCAGTTCTGATTTATTTTGCTTCCGTGAAACGAATGCTTATATTCTAGGACAATGGTATAGGATGAGGAGTGAGTGGCATTTTATTTTATCCTTTTACATCGTTTTCGTGATGTTGTATAACTACTTTTTTTAATTTAATTTCTCTCCGTACGTCTGGTTGTCTGGAAGAAATCGCTGCATAGCTATAAGACCGGCAATTGTTTAAATATATTCCTAGGTTAAGTTTTATTGTAGCTTTCAATAGCAAGCAATAAAGAATTAATTAATAAATAAATGAACTTTTTATCAATTTACCTAACTATAAAATGTAGGTAATATTTCTTATTGTTGATGTATCTAAATTAGGGCTCAGTAATCAGTTGCTATAAACTGGAAAGAGCAACTATTACTCTGGTTGTATTCACTTGACTGTATTTTATTTATTAACCCAGGTGAAGCTAGATCAAGCGGCTGGTTACATAAAATCCATACTTAATTTTATAAATGCAAAAGTTACTATGTCTGTCTGTCTGTTACTCAATCACACTTAAACTACTGAACCAATTTTCATGAAATTTGGTATGGAGATATTTTGATACCCGAGAAAGGACATAGGCTACTTTTTATCCCGGGAAAATGCCGCAATCCCGGAAATTCCACGGGAACGGGAACTTTGTGGGTTTTTCTTTGACTGCGCGGGCGAAGCCTCGGGCGGAAATCTAGTTAGTCATAAAAATCGAACTCGAGCAATTAGCAAATAACATCGGTAAACCACAAAATCAAAATAGATAGACCAGAGAAAAATAATATAGCGGCAAATAAAAAATACTGGTTGGAAATAATTGAAAGTTAACTTCGCTTTTGGTTATCAACACTATATGGGTAGGTACTGAAATATATATTTTTATCATAATAATGTTTCTTAATGCATATTAATAGTTAAATACATTGTGTTTATTTTTATTTTTCTGGATATTAATTCTCTATTGTTTAGTTAAGACTTATGGTACCTGATAAGAACGTTATAGTACGGTCAAAATCCTTTTACTACGCTGTATTATAATAAAATTGTGGTAAAATATAAATATAGCGAAGGAATTTTTCTATACATACTTATAGACAGTTACTATATCCTTATAAATGACGAATAGTGACCGCACTATTCGTCAACAAAAGTAATAAACCATTATTTTAAAACATGTTGAACATAAAAAAAATGCTACGATTATAAAACTTTCATATTTTTTTAGGGTGTAAAAAAACAACATAGCTATACGAAAAGCTGCATAATACATCTCAATTTATAATCTCTGCTAAAACGAATTCATGCTTTTAACATGACGGCAGTAGGTAATTCTTGTGACCAATATTATAGCGCTATCAAGCGGGCTTACTTTAAAAGCCAAATATTTATCGCTACTTATATTTCAATAAGACGGATTAATACGTCCAACTCCGAAGTCGTACCGTGAATTCGTAAGTTAGGTAGGGGAGAAGGGGGCATAATGGGGACGTTAAGGAAAATACACAGTAACATGATCAACGCAATGTATTTATTAATTAAAATGAATCACAACACTTTGGTTACTTATTAAACTATCATTTGGCATAGAATTTGGTGATGTAAATAATCATATCACGTTATAATTTTAATTTTTTGAAACTATTATGAAAACCCCATCGTGCCCCAGGGTAGGGGCAGAATGGGGTACGTATTTATTTTGCGTCACAATACAAGCACATGTGGATTTCTTCTGTATTGTCGTCATCTACACCAGCACAAGATATATGAGCCCAACGTCCACATAATTGAAAAGCCACCCAACCTTCCGAAGACCTTAAATAGTGTGGTTCCCGTCAAGGCAGTACATGCACATGGTATTCTCGTCGGTATTCTCTTCAGAAGAGTCTTTTTGGGTCTTCTGTTTCTTAGAGTTCTTCTTTAACTTGGGGTCATTTGGATTAGAACATTTCTTCGTTCTCTTAAATTGTTCTCGTTTTTTCTAACATAACGGGATACCCCATCGTACCCCGTAGCCATGTCCCCGTTATGCCCCAATTCTCACATTATTTTAAATAACAAATCAAATAAAATGAGTGAGGGTTAGAGTATTTTTGTTCAAAACATATCAATAAATAACTTATCTGCAATAACAAAGTAAATACATGATAGTAGCAACATAAACACTTACCATTTTATAAGCGTATTCATAGTCACTCAAAATTACATTAAATTACGTTGAAAATCGTTTTTCCTATTAAAAATCAAACGTGCGCAGCCTTTCGCCGGTCACTTTCAGACTTAAGAGAGATACAAATTGGCTACCTATTAGCGAAAACAAAACACATCTAGACCGTATAGTTTTCTGTAAGTGTGGATGGCCCCGTCGTGCCCCGCGTCCCCGTAATGCCCCCCTCTCCCCTAGTCCTTTTAGTAATTTTTTGTATTTTTATTTTTAACCATAGGTAGGTATGTTTTTTGTACCTCATTATGATAAGCTTAGTTTCGACATTCAGTAGTTTCTTTGTTAAATACAGCAAAGAAAGGTTCATCATAAGGAAAGCAGCAAATGCCTCTCACGTCTGCTTCACAGATTGGTTTTATTCAGGAGAACTAAGTTTTAGTGGTACCTATTAAGTTAGTTAGTAGTTAGTATTAGTTGCATAATAATAAAAATATATCCGGTTGATATAACTTAGAAACTGAAGTTAAATAGATGATTATGATATCATCGTGACTAAAGTATAGCTCGTAGTTTAACCCATGACATAATTATTATGGAGTGAAGGAAGTTTTTTTTTAGCAACGCATTTTGTTTATTTACATCACGTGCTACGCCGTTAATTTTTTATCGAAAGAATGTGGTGTAATTTTCAATCGTAAGTATTGCGTTCGCTTTTTTTCGATGCCAAATTTATAATAAATTGTAAAACTATTCAGTCTTAAAGGATGATTCCTTTATAAATATATAACGTAAAGTCTTGTGTGTAGGTGTAAGTAATGCCAACTATTCATCTCGATCGCTAACAGCAGTGGCCAGGGTGTTATCAATCAACAAAATTACATAAATAAAAAGAATAAACATAGATATTTAAATTAGCGTTCCGGTGTGTTCCCAAAACCTGTGTAGAAAAATATTAAAAACCTTTCTTATGAAATTGGTCGAAATCCCCTAAAATTTAACTTATTGTACTCTTTAATACCATTAGAATCCTATTAGATTTGTTACCATTGCCAGAACTTGTATTATATTTCCACAATATTACCTATTCTTAGACGTATGTGATTAATTTTCAAAACCCATAATGAGTCAACAGAACCGTAAAGCCACGAGGAAACTAACAGTACCTACACAATTAATTGAGATTGATTATGAACACGATTATAGAATGATGAGAATGTGGAATTAAATGTATTCCTATGAAATGTGTGATTCGTGTACTGATTGCTTAATAAGTTAATATGTATATGGAGACCTAACATGATGCACAGTTGAAAAATCCCCAAATCTGTTTGAAAATGCATTGTACACTAAATTTTTTTTCCTATATAATTTTTTCCTTGTATAATGCATGTGTACATTACACATGCATTATACAAGGAAACTTCTACGAAGCCATTTAAATATGAACATTTCTCTATAAGTAGATTGTGCAATAAAACTGTTTACCATGCGAAATCGGAAAGAAAGTGATAGAAACACCGCCTAACAAACATCGCAGAATAAATAATTCGTTCATACTTCGTACTGATACGTTTGATATATTATACAGTTTCTCGATACATAGGGAATATATGGGGAAAAGCCCAGACTCTATTTTTTTTAATTATTCAAATTTTAAGCAGTTCTCATAGTCTAAATTTATTCAAAACTGTTCAGCCGTTCTTGAGACAAATTTTCTTCTAAATGACCTAAACCTGCCTAAAGTCTAAACCACATGTTCTAATTTTGTATCGTAGACTGACATTGACGTAAGTAATAATGTCACATAAATCATCATAGATAATCATAGATGCGGGTGGTGTTCAAGTAACCCACTTTCAAACACTAGCAAGTGACAACGTACGTTAAGGTTTTCCCATGATTTAACACCATTCTAACACTTTCTCTACGAAAACCCCCGCATTTTTTTCGCAACTAATATCATCTATATAGAGAGTGCATAGAATTCTAAAGGAGGAAGGAATTCTAGTAAAAACACTTATGATAATTTTTTTTTTATATTTAATTGTGGGTCTTAGAAACCATATTGTACTTATAACACTTATACAGGGTGTCCCACTGTTGGTATACTAAGCTCAAAGGAAGTTATAGTTTTGCATACGCTGAGTACGTAAAAAATACTTATAAAATTCCAGACCCATTTTTTTTTTCAAATAGATGAATTCTTAAAACTCTATGTGTACACCCATAACAAGCAACCCGCCTAACTTTGCCACCAGCACGTGAGCTATCGTTGAAGATTATGTTTTCATAGACAAAATGCTCACATTAGAGAAGCGTTATTATATGCCGGCTGCGCGAAGCTAGAGAAGAAAACATGGATTTTCAGGAAAAATTTAGCAAACAATTTTTTACGTAATTTTGTTGTTTAAGTATTATTTACGTGATCAGTGTATGCAAAACTACAAGTCCCTTCGCGCTTAGTATACCAATAGTGGGACACCCTGTATATGTGCTTGTGAAATAAATTGTTATTTATATATTTGTCTTATGAATCATAAACAGTAACCAATTATTAATAGTTTTGCTCTCCATCAACAAAAAATCTGATAAAAAGACGTTGCTTCAATAAAATTATTGAATGATAAAAATGGGGCAAAACAGATTAATTTTATACATTTTGGTTTTAATATTGAATGCTATTATTATTTAATAAATATACTTAGTTCTACTTCATCTTCTTTAACAATTGTCAAGATCTTTGGTGGGTGTTCTTAATAAAATCTGCTCCTCTTTCTGCTATCATAATAACGGGCGCTTGTGTATTGGAAGTAGGCACATTGGGCATAACCGATGCATCTATTACGCGCAAACCTGAAAAACAATTTACATTTCGTTTAGATAAAAAGATATGTATCTAATGGTCAATTAAGGTAAAAGATTGTAAAACATAGTTAAAAAAATTATAAACATTCGAAACAAATATCCGCATGAATTTCGAATGCAGAGTGCATTGTTAGTGTTTAACAATAACATCTTGATAAGTAAAAGAGAATGCGCTTTAACCGCTCAGTGTATATAAATACCTAAAAAAAAAATAATGTAGGTAAAATAACAGCTGAAAATCAGTAAATTTAGAAAAAAAGTCCTTAAAATCGAATATCTATAAATTGTTTAACATACAAATATAATTTTTCTTCCATTATGAATGTATTATACCATCTATTAGTTTACCTTCCACGCCATACACCCGTAGTTGTGGATCAACAACCGCCATACTATCGTTCTTCGCTCCCATCTTACACGTTCCCACTTGATGATTCTCCGGTTCCGTATACCGCTGTGCAACACATCTGAAGAAATCATCCGTTGGCTGCGTACTATCTCCACATTCAGACGCGTATCCTTCTGTTGGTTTGATACCATATTTTTCGCGAAGGAGCTAAAAGAAAAGAATAATGAATAAAAAAGCGCCTGATAAAATACTTGAGGTGGTTTACTTTTAAACAGGCGTTGTATTTTGTATGCATATTGTTGGTTATGTTAATAGTTTTATTCGTTGTAATGTCTAAATATACTATAATGTCGATACAACTTGATACTGTCATATGAAATATAATAAAAATATCATGTAAAACACTTTTCGCAAGATTTCTCAATTATTGTTACTAAAATAGCAACGGGAAAATAAGTTTTTCAGAAGTGGAAGGCTTGTCGTTTTGCTTTTCCTACAGTCCTATTAATCGATTAAAATCTAAATAAATTACAATAATTATCAATACTTACTGTAGTATTAGCCAATCGGTACGCAATTTTCGAAGCTTCTACAAGAACATTAAGCTCATGTTCTTCATCGAAATAGTTAGGCTGCAATACGGGTTTATCGAATGGGTCGGCTGACCTGAGGGTGAGGTAGCCACGACTGCGAGGTTGAAGAGCTATTGGGGAGATTCTGTAATATCAATAACTTATTAACTTATAAAAGATTATTCTTAACATATTATTTATCTCAGTTCAGCAGGATGCATAAGTTACCTTCTGCGTTCAATTAATTTTCATACTACATCACTTCATTACAAAGTTATAATACAGTTATTCTTCTTATTAAAATCATCATCATTAAAATCACGTACGGTGTTGAATCTTTGAAAGCCGTTTTACGGACCATCTTACCAAAATACAAACATGTTACACTGTAAAGCTAATTATAGAATCGACTAAACACTTACGTGATATGCCTCCTATTCTTCAAGTCATTCTGATTAGCTACAGATCCATCAGTGCAATGAGCGCTGTACCCATAGAAGAAGTATTGAATATCTGGTTGTCGCCCATGTGCAGGTGCCATAGGAGAATTTATTAAACTAACTCCCTGTAAAAGGTAATGATTAAAGATATTGTTCATTCACAAAGACAATTTTTTTGGGTAAACCAGCTGGCGCGTCCGGCGTCACTGGTCTGACATTGTACTTTCAGACAATTTCATAAAAATTAAAACGCCGAGCGAAAATTACTCTACGCTTAGTACTAAGGATTGTTAGAATATTATTATGATGAGAAATAAGAAATATTGCTAACCTGTGACAATCCAGTAGCAGATAGTGGTCCCTTCCTTTCTGCAATGTATTCTATGGCAGTTGACCATGTTAATTCAGGAATATCGGATTCCTTTGTTAATGTGAAGTCAAACGAAGACCCAACGTGGTTAATAAGATTCTGACCGACACCTGGCAAATCCTTTATCACCGGAATATTAAACTTTTCTAAAGTTTCTTTTGGACCAATTCCGGAGAGTAAAAGAATTTGAGGAGAATTGATTGTACCACCACTTATAATAGCCTGAAATTATATTCCCGTTTTTACCACATAAATGATGGATATAATAATAATAGCAAATGAAAGGATTCAATCGTCGAAAATAAACAAATTATCACCTCCTTTCTGACTCCAACAGTCCTCTTTTTACCTCCTTTAATGTATTCTACTGCTATTACTCTATTTGTATCAGGATTCACAATAACTCTGGATACCATGGTTTTAAGACTAACATGCAAGTTTATACGTTTTGAAACTGGACGTAGATAACCTCGTGAGGAACTGTATCTTGAACCGCGACTGTAATATTTTTTTAATAGGTTTTATCACTTGAGTTATGTAAATAATAATATATTAGAATTAATAATTATAGTAGCAACTCTTGTTACAGCAGTAGATGCAAATATTAATTATATAGGACGTACCGATTTTTTAATCCTTGGTTAAAATGTATCCGTCCAATAAAGTATTACACGAACATATTAAAATGTCACATAAAAACTATCACATACGGACAATTATTAGAACACATTTTTGAAATGGTAGTTTAATACGTTATTCGATAAACAAGTTTTAACCAAGGATTAATAACTTTTAAGCATTAGCCCTTAAACAACTTTTTTATTCATCCCAATTTGGATTGTTAAGTGAAAAAGGAATAAGTAAAATGAAAAGGACTTACTCATTATAAGTCTGCGCGATGGTAAATCCAGTAGCATTTTCTGCATTCAAGTCACTGGTTGGGGGATATCCAAGCTCACCAGCTGCATTGACGACGTCTTTCATAAATTGTGGAGTGTATCGGAACTGAAAATGAAATTAAAATACTAATGATTTTTTTTTTAATTCTGGGCGACCCACCATTCAAACTTTGCTATTTGATTTCATGACAAAAAATAAAGAAAAATAATACCTAACTTCTCCTTTTGAAAGGAAGTATAAATGATATTTCCTATCTATACATCAGGAGAAAAAAGAACGCTCTAACAACTCACCCTTTGAACAGGTAGTGGTCCATTAACACCATGATATTGAGGCGAGACTACTGTTCCCACTTCTTTATTTCTTTCACCCTTAATGAAATATGGAAAAACTTCCTTCCAAGACCAACCTTCAGCGCCGTTCGCTGCCCAGCTGTCGTAATCCTCTGCATGACCTCGCATATACATCATACCATTTATAACTGACGTACCACCTAAAGAATATAATAAATTCGAATAATAATTCTTGGAAGAATATTTCATGCAGAATACCTTACTTGTATGTGACACAATACTTCCTAAGTCTTTTTATCGCAGGTTGGTTTGTATGCCACCTTTAAATTTATATTCATCTTCTCAAAGACATTGGTAGTTCTCAAAATTAACTCCTCCTAATTTTTTTCTTGTTTTGAGAAGGAAGCTTAATGAAAATATCTTGGAAGTATTTTTTCTTTAATCATAAAACACGAGAAATCCAAATCCTTCTAAATTCTTCACATGTAACTGATATTAAGAAAACTATGAATCATAATGATTTTACCCAGCATTTTGCCCCTCGGCCAATAGCACTTGCCCCCTTTAGCTAAACACGATTTGCTCTGCGGTTCAGTGTAATAGATCCAATCAGTCTCAGGACGACCCCAATAAGCTCCGAACCAACTCGGTACTGCTGATGGAACAGGTTCGTCACCACCCGCTTCTATCAGAAGAACCTAAAATTTGCGAGATTTTAAGATGAGAAGATATTTTTTCCTGTACCATAAACCGTTTCTAAAAATCCATACTAATAATATAAATTGCGAAAGTAACTCTGTCTATCTGTATGTTATTCAATCACACCTAAACTACTGAACCAATTTTCATGAAATTTGGTACCTATGGAGATATTTTGATACCCGAGAAAGGACATAGTCTATTTTCTATCCCGGGAAAATGACGCAATCCCGGAAATCCCACGGGAACGGGAACTATGCGGGGTTTTTTTTGACTGTGCGGACGAAGCCGCGGGCGGAAACCTAGTAGGTATATAATAAAATGAGAGAAAAGTCCATACAATTCACATAATATTTTTTTGTACAATCATAGCTTAGGTACCTCGCTATGAATAATAACTACTTTAAAGCATACTAAAAAAAATAATACCCACCTTCCACATTGGATTTTCTGACAGTCTAGAAGCAACAACCGAGCCGGCTGTTCCACCTCCAATAACCACGAAGTCGTAACTTTTATACAATTGGGTTCTATCCTTGACACGGTCACAAGGGTCGGCGAGGTCACAGCTTCGATTCACGTAGGTTTCCAAGATGCTCATAAATAAAATGAACGAGCTCCCGCAGGATGGCAACATGGACGGTCCATAGTCCCGTATTGGGCACAGGCAGGTCTAAAAATTAGTAATATGATATTGACGTAAAGATTCTTGTCTTTCTATCATCGCAAAAAGTAATGTAAGCTAATTTTATAGAATAAAAATCCATTAACAAAGCTTTAATAATGCTTCTGCATGCTCGATCAGAACTTTACTCCGTATTTTCCCAGAATTATAGTTGCAAAGTATGAGAATAGATCTAAGGAAAATAAAGGAGTATTTTCTTCAGATCTATTAGCTCTATAGTATAACAGCTATAAGCGATAACTCACAGAACAGTAAGAACATAATACATATGTTCTTACTGTTCTGTGCGATAACTCCAAGTTTACACAAATTATCGTATCACACATCACTGTTAAATTTTTAGCACCACCATAAACTTGAACTCAACTTCATGATGCCTCGACTTTTAATCCGATTTATTATTGACGATTTGAATCTATGTAAAGAGATTAAATCCAATTTCTCCTATCGTCTACTTCCCTTTTTACCTTATAATCTATAAATATAATAAATCTGTAGAAGGGTCAATTCTGTACATTGAAAATATTGAAAAAATAAATAGCAGGGGGTGTTACTGGATCGATACCAAACCCAAATATGTGATTAAAAAATTTTTTGTCTGTCTGTCTGTCTGTCTGTCTGTCTGTCTGTCTGTCTGTATGTGAAGGCATCACGTGAAAACTAGCGGTTCGATTTCGATGAAACTTGGTATAATTATACCTTATTATCCTGGGCGTAAAATAGGATACTTTTTATCCTGGAAAAATACGTAGAAAAAAATTAATCTTAATTTTTCAGTTTTATCCATAGACGTTGTTCCGTAGAACCGCGAACACACGTTGCGTATTATTATAGGCCTAGCCGTATTTGGGAATTGGGTCCAATAGATATTTATAAGATTTTATTGTCAGAGGTACCTACTCAAAATGGAGAAATAAACCATCCACGCGAAGACCGACATCCGCGCGGACGGAGTCGCGGGCGGAAGCTAGTTCTACATATACTTAAATATTTCATTTTTGTACTAAGACGTTAAAATTTTATGATTTCGATAAGCATTATTATCACATTCCGTTACAGCTTTTATGAAATTTATTGATATAATTACTCACAGCGGTATTTAGCATCATCCTTGATTTCTGAAATGAAATAAAGGTTTACTATTATATTTATCAGCGTATATTTCACCTACTCAGAGACATTTCAACTGTTATTTATTATTTAAAAGTCCTTTTATAAAGTCCATCTTAATTTAATTTAGCAGGTTATTAACTTACAGGTTTAGATTATTTACTTAAGCAGATTATTACTTACATAGAACAATATGATTATGAATTACCTATCTTAGAATAATTATTTTAAATAATGAATGCAGATATATCACGCGAGACCACCGCTAACATCCTCGACGCCGCACTGCGAAAATCTTCACAAACATTATATTTATATGTCTCGACATGTATTATCTGGACTATGATTTGCATACGCAAAGTCATGATCCATGGTGATCTTTTTGAAAGACTAAATAAAGAAGTTCAGATATCCGCTAACCGCAAAAGACCTGATAATTTTAATTATAAAACATTATTTACAATCCTAGTAGGATCTGCTTGTTGCCATGTAGGTAGGTACATATTATTGAATATGAATAGGAAAGAATATCTATTTATTATATATATAAAACTCAAAGGTGACTGATATAGTGATCTATCAACGCACAGCCCAAACCACTGGACGTATCTGGCTGAAATTTGGCATGCAGGTAGATGTCATAACGTAGGCGTCCCCGAAGAAAGGATTTTATAAAATTCATCCCCTAAAGGGGGAAAATAAGGGATGAAAGTTATCATGAAAATTTGTCTTTTCCACGCAGGCGAAGCTGCGGGCAACAGCTAGTACTTAATATAATCTATTGTCGGTCGCATCAAACATCCAAAGTAACTAAAAATCGACGGGGCTATAGAATTAGAAGCACACTGTTAGTATATTGTTATAGGATTTTATTTAAGTTTCTAAATGAACATTATAACGTTTTCAAATCCTGTAATATTACATTCAAATGTTATCATTTCAATTGTAATCATAATCAATTTTCCATACTGAACCAGTAAAAATTGTTTCAATTTTTTATTTCCTTTTGTGCGAAACTAGCTCTATGTAGCTCGATAAGGCTCTAGGTGTGTTGTAGAACACTTGAAGAGAGATCAAGGGTTTTTCTACCGTTTCGTGCAAAACACGTGTCAGTGAGGATTAAACCAAAACTAAATAAGGCTAAGGCACAAAATATTTTTTAAATTCTATATATGATCCGTATGTATATTTGCCACTGAAAAAAAATAATGTCAGTTACTTAAAAAAAAAGATATACTTAAAATACCTGCCTAAATATCATTACCTTCTCTTGTCAGAAAGCGATTTTTGGTAGTTGTTATCAAATAACATAAATATTATGTATATTTTTGTGATATTATAAATTTGTTTGTATAAAGTAATAATCCAGCCATTAAAATATGTGAATAAAAATCCGCTAACGGTTGCTATTTTCATTTGCTGTGATAAATTACGTTTAACCATAAAAATTACTCATTACCATCAATTGAAGAAGAATTAAAAAGAATCAACCTGTACGAACCCCCTAACGATGTTCCCTGCCTCACTCCCCTTTGTGCGATCCTTACTCAGTCGATCAGTAAACACGAAACAGAGTGGACGCTTGCAGTTTGTAGATAAATCAACGAAATATACGAGATTTTTCGACGTGGTAAGTTTTTTTTTCATTACCATTAGAGATATTTTTTGATAACGAGTAATTATTTTGTTTGTATTCTGGATGTTTATATGATAATATTTTTAAGTCTTGACATCTTTGGAATATTAATTCCAATCATTTTACTTTTATTAAAAGAGCAAATCAATAAAATGTACTAGATTATCATTACCATTCCTTTCATTACCATAATTTACCATCACCTATTTAGAAAATGGTAATGATCATGAAATAATGGTAATGAAGATAATTTTACTATGTCAAATTTAAATGAACATAGTAGTTAGATGTAGGTATTTTTTGTCCCAATGATTTTTATATATAATTAATATGGAATACATCTTTTTTTATGGATAATGCTTTATTTTTAGTCTTATTTACAGATAAGACGATGGCTAGGACTAAGTCGAAAAAAACACGAGAAGAAAAGTTAGTTGAAGCAAAATTACGTAGAAGAAAGAAGTATGAGGAAATTAAAAATGACCCCGAAAAATACGCCGTTCAAAAAGAAAAAGAACGACTGAGATACTTGAAGCGTAAGGAACAAAAACAAATCAAGAGTGCGGCTGATATGACGCCAAGAGAAAAAAGACTTCAAAGAAAGAAATGGAAGGAAAATACCAAAAGATACATAGAAAAACAGAAAGCAAATAGAAGAATTCAGCAAATGTTAATAGATGGCACCCCACCGTCAAGCGACCGTGAAGATACTGTAGATTTAATTAATCAGCAAGATCCATTAGAAGGAACATCTCGCGAAGCTAATAGTGTAATTAATGCAAATTGCAAACTTTGCCAAAAAAAATATATTTGATAAGGAAGATACGATACGTACACAAAAATGAAATAAGTAAACTCAAGAAAGAGAAAGAAAAAGTTGAAAAGGAAAGAGATGCAATTAAAAGGGCGTTAAGAAGGATAACTAAGAAAAACCAAATACGACAAGATCATCACAGCCAAAAGAATACACAAGAGAAAGTAGATAGGCTAGTAGAAACTATAGACGAGAATAAGCGGGAAGAAGTAAAAAAGAAGTTATTATTCAGTGAGATAGTAAGTAGAAATTTATCCGAAGGGTATAATTGCCTTAAAAAGAAAGAAAAACGCATATTTAGCGACATTGTAATTCGAAACAGAGACAAATTTAAAAAGCACAAAATATTAGGAATGACTAGCACCTTTTCAGTACGACCCGAATCTCAAGAACAAAATATAAAATGTAATAAAATAGACATCAAACAATTAATTGAAGAATTTTTCCAGGATGATTTAAACACGAAGATATCTCCAGGGAAAAATGAATTCATAACTCGAAATGGCGTAAGAAAGCAAAAAAGATATCTTAACGACACCCTCATAAATCTCTATAAAAAATTTATAAAAAATCAGAAAGTAGGATATTCCACATTCTGCAAATATCGCCCATTTTGGGTACTACAACCAAAAGATTCGGATCGGAATACCTGTGCATGCAAAATACATGTAAATTTTGATTTATTAGTGAAGAGCCTCAATAAAAATAAAATAATAGAAGAAACAAATGGAACTGCTTTGCTGCAAAGTTTATGTTGTGACGCTTATAGTGAAAGTTGCCTAAATCGAACGTGCAAGGTTTGCCAAAGAAGAGTTTTAAACTATAAAGAATTTAACAATGACTTAAAGATAAACTATTACGAATGGTGCACAAAAAGAGAAAATTATGAAACGAATGGAGATGAGAAAATTAAAATTGTAAACACAAAAATAAGAGCAACAGATCATCCAAAAAATATTATAGAAAAGCTGGAAAATTCATCAAAATCATATTTTAAACATTGTGCTAACATTCTTGTTCAGTATAATCATTTAAAATCTCTAAAGGCAACATTATCTTCTATGGAAGCTGTAGTACATATCGATTTTTCGGAGAATTACTCAATTCAGTTTAATGAAGAAATCCAAAGCTTTCATTTTGGTGGCAGTCGTACACAGATAACATTACATACAGCAGTGTTATACATAATTGATCAAGAAACTGGAATCTTGAAGCCATATAGTGCTTGCAGTATTAGTGAATGTAATAAACATGATGCAAGGGCGATATGGGCTCATCTGCTACCACTGCTTGCCTATATCCAAGAAATATCACCGTCGATTGATACAATTCATTTTATTTCAGATAGCCCATCAAGCCAATATAGGAATCGATACATGTTTTACGTGATTAGTCAATTACATTTAGATTTTCCGGAGCTCAAATCTATTACTTGGAATTATTTAGAAGCAGGACACGGAAAGGGGGCACCGGATGGTGTTGGGGCCGTTTTAAAGAGGACTGCAGATCAAATTGTGCGGCTGGGTAGAGACATAGGTAGCCTAGAAGAATTTTGGACATGTGTAGAGAGCAAAGTAAAAAATGTTAAATTGATATATGTATCAGATCGTGACGTAGTTGAAAAACAAATTCCATCCGTGGTTCAGCCATTTCATGGAACGATGTCAGTGCATCAAGTCTTGTGGTCCAATAACTATCTAATGACATTTAGAGCTCTTAGCTGCTTTTTCTGTGAAAATGGAGAAATATGCACACATGGATACCATCTCGGATTTATGAACTTGCCAGAGCCGATCCTCACTAATAGCACTATACAGGCATCAGATGAAATTTTAGCTTTAAATAGTACAGGAAGTTTTTTAAGGGATTTAGAACCCTGTAATACAATACACCAGGCTCAAGAACAAAAACCTTTAACTAGCGTAGAACCAAATATTCATATTTCGTCAAGTATTAATCCAAATAAAACTATTACAGTCCTTTCAGACATAAAATTACATTGGTCCAACAAGGCTTTTTCAATTGACGAAAAATCCAAAAAAAGACCAATAAATAGAGTATTAAGTAACTTTTTTGAAGAGGATTCAGAAGAAGAGTTATTTAGCATTAAAGAATCGAAGAAGAATTCCAATTACTATTTTGGTGAAGCATCTACTGTAATTCGAAAGATAAAAGAGGAAAATAAAAAACCACTAAAGCAAACATTGGTGAGAAACTTTTTCGATGATTCTTCAGATGAAGAGAATGCTGAAGATAGTGTGTATGAAAATAAACGCATATAATAATATAAACGAAGGTGACTTAATAAGATTGTTAATTGTATGTTTTTGATTATTCTAATAATTACTCCTATTTTCAAGCACTTTGGGCTGCTTTCATGAAAGTAATTTAAGACTGTATTCAGAGTACCTAATAGATTTAAGTTCTCTAAGATCCATATAGATTATTTTGTGATTGTAACTTTTAAGACTGTCTAATTAATAATGTGGTGTTATATAATTTTTAGTTAAACATATTATTATGTTTATGTTAGTTCTTTCGTAATTTTTTTTGTTGTAAGATCCATATGGATAATTTTGTGATGGTAACTTTTAAGACTGATTAATTAATAAAGTGGTGTTATATAATTTTTGGTTAGACATAATATTATGTTTTTGTTAGTTCTTTCGTAATTTTTTTTTTTGTTGTAAGATCCATATGGATAATTTTGTGATGGTAATTTTTAAGACTGATTAATTAATAAAGTGGTGTTGTATTATTTTTAGTTAAACATAATGTTTCTGTTAGTTCTTTCGTATTTTTTTTTGGTGTAAGTTAAGCCATTGTGTCAACACATATTACTAAATTTAAGTAAGCATTTATTTTTTATAAAAATAAAAAAAAATACAAATTTTGACCAGGTTAGTTTTATTTACATTGTCATTACCAAATACATTTATTCATTACCATTGTCCTTTATATCATTACCAAATTTCTTCACTCATTAAGTACCATACTTATTTATAATGTTTCAAAGCCCATATCATTCACAAATTTGTGTATAATTAATTGATATTCATATACCTAGTTTGTTTTTCATGTAGCTATCCAATGATACTAACAAAAACGAATTCTATTTTTTTCTCGCAAATAATGTCAATCTGCACGAAACGATAGAAATACCCTCAAAATACTATGTTATTTTTTATTTTCGCTGACAGATAACTCAGTGATGATTTTAGCTTTTATAAAAAGTTTTATGGAGATTAGGCAGGATTTTATTACTTTACCATTATTACAAATGAAAAAAAAAATAGATTAATTAATATTCGTCACGACAAAACCAGGTTTAGTTAATTTAATTAAACGTATTTTATTTATATTTTTTTAATACTGAACCTAAATCCTATCGACAAATATAATTATATTTAAATAAATGTGCATTAATTATTAGTTAAGATACGAGATTATAAACACTAATTGTAATTAAACAATACATCTTTGCGCTAATTAAAGAATAATGGAGTCACTGGAAGTTATGACGGTGAAAGAGTCAAGCTGCACATAAATTATATATTATGTAATATGCTTACGAACAAAACAAATGCCTTGCGGAAGATAATGATTTCCTGCAAGAAATGAATAGATTTAATAAAGTAAATTTATAGGAAAAAGAGTACTTTGCTATATATGAATATTTTAAATAAAAGAGTTTTACATAATATACATAATTACCTACCTACCTAGTACCTACACAACGATATATATTTTGTTTTATCTCCACATATCACACCACCCAACTTAACTTTCTACTACCTAATCATTTTCTTAAATATTCTGAAATTTTTACCTATACAACTATCGTTACAAAATCAATAGACGCAATAATGTATAATAAAAAAAATGTGTGCTTGTACTAATGTACACACGTAAGAAGTGAAATTTCTTCATGACCTTAATTTTCAAAAAATAATTTACTATATGCAACTTTACAGAAATACGTCGAATCACGCGTGGTAGGTATAAGAAAAAGATGGCGCGTAACGGAAAAATGTCACGCGTAACGAAAAAATGTTACACTACATTTTTTTTCCAACCCCGATAAAGAAGTTTCACTTCAACAAAAGTTCGTCGAATTCTAACTCGAATTAAGGTAAAAGCACCTAATACGGAGGTATTTCGCAACATTTGAAAGTAAGTATCAAAAATAAGCATTTGTAAGTCTTTCTAAAGGTGCCAAACCACTTTATCGTTAAAAGTGGAACTTAAATTTTGTATTGCTGTTGAGTCTATGTTTATTTTCATGATATTTCTTATTTTAAAAAAATATTGAAAGAGTCAGGTCGATTTTCCCTAATACGGAGGTATGATTTTGGTCAGAGCCTAATACTGCGTTAGGCGGCTCCTAATACGGAGGGTCAGAAATTATATTCATTGTTGTTCCGTACAAATAATATTTGTTAAATAATAGGAATGTGCTAGTAAAGTAAATTGTAAGTTTTTTATTCATTGACCATTGGTTTGATTACGTTGATTCACTTTTAATGTGTTTCATATATGCTTTTAGTTTTATCGAAAAAAAAACACGCATATCAAATAAGAATCCACAAAAAAAGACACAAAACTTCTTATTTATTTACGCAACCCTAAATCTGGTAATTTTAAGTTCTATGAATAGGGCCGTAATAGGAGATCATATAACCTAATACAGAGTTACCTGGAAACATCTACCACCGTAATAGGAAAACTACTCGTGTTTTTAATAATCCTAATTCTGACCCATCAAAAATTCGATAAACAAGAGAATGTAAATTCTGAATCAAATGATAACAGTTTTTTGGCTCAGATGTGTAAAACTCAAATCAACAGTTATACAAAATAAATGATTTGTGATACATTAAAATACACCTTCCTATTTTTACCCCTTCTAAGAAACAAACTTTTTTTACTCAACCGTTTTCATATTTAACTGGATTTCTAATTAAGAACACATACCGCAGAATATGGTTTCTAATTTATCAGATTAATAATTATTTCAACTAATCTTGGAATTAATTCAATAAGTAAATAAAATGAAAGTTATAAACAATTAAACATGTCCAGTATTTTTCCTATTTCGGAGTTATGCCACCGTATTAGGATTAATCTATAAAATTTGTATCGTATTACGGCGGTATTTTATTTCTTATTTTTTAGGTAGAAAATGACTTACAAATATGAAACAAGCTATTTAAATAGTGAGTGTAATAGTAGGAAAATGCAATAAACAATACATATACAAACTTGAACGGCTTTTTAATACGAAAAACTTAGTTTATAAATATTAGTGTACTTACTTTTGTTGTTTCGCGTTTGTATGGAAACACCTCTCATGTCGATGCCGTTACACAGATTGATTGATCTTGTTGTGTTGTCTATGTGCTATACTTGCAAACGTTAGTTAAGTCATGGAGTAATAAATTTGGAATAAATAGTTTACGTTTTGGTGTACTTAAAATTAATAAAACAGGAATTAAAATCGAAAATAGAAATACCACCGTATTAGGAAGCGATTTTGACTACCGCCGTATTAGGAGCCTTTACCTTAAATATTAAAATTGTAAAGCCATTATCTATGAAATGTATTATCGTAGTAAATAAAAATGGACTGATGCTGTTCTAAGGACATATCTGAGTACCTTTGTCCCCTTTGCACATAGTTCTGCACATGTGAACTCAAATTATTATAATGCTATGATATTTTGATGTTGTGTAGCGAAAATAATTTCCGCTCTCAAAATTAGTTATTATGAAAATTCCCTGTTATTTTAGTTAATGTTTGAGTACAACCATACTTATTAACTTTGGGTATGATTATATAGACAAAGGTATCGCTATGTCGCATATGTAACATCATCAAGGTATAAAGGTATTTTTGTTAATAAAATTTGTCCAGACTCTTAATGAAATGTTTTTATAAAAAGCAAAATACCTCTTAATAAATAATATGTAAGTATAAAAATAAAAAACTTTAGTTTCTCAAAATTTTTAGTTTTTCAGGGAAAACGTAAGTCGACATTTTTTTACTTATCTAAGTTAAAGTTGAGCCTAGACATTCCTTTTATTATATAATTAAGATATACATTTTATATAAGAGCGCCTGTTTCAAGTTTGTATGTTCTTTTAAACATCTATTTCATGAATCCTTATTTTATGTGCATAGATATTTTCCATGAGCACTCTGGCTTAAATATTTTTTGTAGGCGTTTTAAATTTATAATTTTTTTTTTATGTACAAGATTGAGGCTGACTGGATAAATTTAAATTTAATCGAAAAACCTATAGTTTGTTTAAGAAAGCTACCTGAGGTGCAAGTGGATATATAAAATACACATATAAAATTTGTGTATAAAGTGCGCATTATGTATCGGTTGGTTTATATATTTTTATCATGGGCTTGTTATAATTTAGCTAATTTAAATGATACATATAATATTATAATATGTCCATCAATTTCTGAGACTCAAAAAATAAAACAAAGAAGTATAACATTATCTTTTTATTTGTTTCATTACGCTCTATAAGAGTCGCATTGCTATACACTTATCATTCAACTTTTTACATAACATTTTTTTTCGGTTTTATTTACATTTTGTATAAAAATATCAGGCAGTCAGTTAGCCGGGTCGGAGGTAGGGTTTAGTTCCAGCCGTGAGCGCCGTGAGCGCCGTGCGCGCCCCAGGGTTCTTCGGGGGCGGACGCGGCGGCTTGCGCGGCGGCGGCGTACTGGTGGAAGTGAGCGGCGCGGGCGTGTTGCACCTCAGGTGTGTCTACTACGTACTGGCCGTCGTGGGTGAGCTGGATGTGGGCGAGAGGGCCGTTCCATTTGCCGTAACCCGCTCCGTAGCCGGCGCCGTAGCCCGCTCCGTAACCAGCTCCGTAGCCCGCTCCGGCACCGGCGGCGGCGTAGGCGGCGGGTGCTGAGGGAGCGGCGTGTGCAGCGTTAGCGTGGGCACTGTTGAGAGCGGCGAGGCGGGCAGCCTTCAAGTGAGCGACCTCGGGGGTGTCGATCACGCGACCGTCGTGGGCGAGGGGAGCGGGACCGTATTTGTAAAGGCCTGGAAAATATAGACATTAGAGTTAGTTACATGCCTAAAAGAAATCTTTTACGATGAGATACAAGTCATAGAAAAAGAGTTGTTTGCATGGGTAAAGTCTTGCGTTAAGATTCAAGATATAGCTTCATTATAGCAAAAATAAAATGGTTCATAATCCTTATTTATTATTTGAAAACTTAAACGATACCAAAGTATATCGCTTGCCCTTACGTCTACCTACTAGTTACATAAAAAAAAAGATATTTACCAGCACCAGGAGCACCATAGTGAGCAGCACCGCCATAGGCGGGGGCGGCGGCGTACGCGCCACCAGCCGGAGCCCAAGCTCCATGAGAGGTGGAGGCCTGCGCGTGAGCCGCCAAGTGAGCGGCTTTAGCGTGCGCTACCTCAGGTGTGTCCAGCACGTATTTGCCATCGGGACTGAGTTGGACGGGAGCGGGGGCACCCGCGTAGTATGAAGCTTGGGCTAGGCATAAAGCCGCTGCGAAGATAATCTGGAAAAGGGAGCGATTATGAAATTCATGCTTATAATAGCGGTACTATGAATATAAAGTGGTTGAAGCGATTAATTATATTGAAAATGTGATGATATGATATATGATGTAAACGTTTAATCGCATTAAAACGAATAATAATTACCATTAAAAATAATGAGTCAAAAAAAGTAGTAAATGAGTCATTGAGGAATGTTACAGATTAGTTTGCCAATATCAATAAAATAAATTGGTTACGTATTAGGTTTTAACTGTTCACATTTCCATAACAATTGATGCAAAAACTTGTGAATTGTGAAGAGATTGCACTGAGACCTGAAATAGTTTAGTGCTTGACAATGTTTTTAGTACTTATTTTGATACGGATCGTTGAACATTATGTTTTTACATTTAAACTCTATATTTTTTTATTAATTCGGACTTTAGTTTAGCACGATCTATTTTGCATTAAATTTACGTTTTTCGTATAGTAAAAAAAATCTTTAAGTCTAAATCATAACAAGATTTAGAAGTATAGAATTAAATACAGATTTTCTTACACTCGACCGATAATTAATGTTATAAACAACTTACGCATGCAATTAGCAATTATTTTCACACAATTACACACAAAAAGTAACAACTGCGCAGCGTTTTGCTAATTCGATTTCTTCACTTGATAGCAATATCCGTGTGAATTTGAAACGGTTGTAAAAAATTGGAGCAATACTATATACTATGCTCCAAATTTATAAGGATTTAAATCTATAAGTTAAAGTATAAAATATAAAATATATTGTCATAGAACTTCGATGATAAAACTACACAACTTACTATAAATTTGTATTCAAAGTTCCAGCATCCATAAATAGGAATTTATTCAAGTGTTCGAATAATTTAGCCTAATAAAATGTAATTAGAAAGTCGGTACAGAAATTATTGTGAAGGCGTGGCTCACGCAATCAAGGAGTTAACAAAACAACTGAGTAGGAAAGCTGGGCGAACTGGTAAATCTTGGCTATTTGACAAATAATTTATTGATACTTGGACTGCGTAACTCTATCACAACTTATATAAAATTAAACTATTATTTATTATGAACTATTGCGTTGCAATATTTATTAAATAGTAAACATAGTTAATACTTTATTAAAAATATTCGCGTTTGAATATATTTTCTATTTACAAATTAGTTTTTAAAACTCATCCATCACCCAGAATTTGTATACTTGTACCTATGTGCGAATCATTTAATAGTTGTAAGAAACAAAATGCTACTGAATGCCAATGATATTCGAATTTCAATAAAATATAGTATCGAATCTAAGGTATCGAATTTACTAAACAAATGACATAAATGAGACACAAAACAAGATTATTAACATCCAATATCTAGACTGATAAGTTGTCGATTGAACTTAAGGCTCGTATTTACTGAACGCCTTATTTAACATTCCTTATATATGCGATATTATAACTAAGTTACAATAATTAACGCCAATCTGTTATTATTTAAATGTCATAGACTGACATACTAAAACCGTTTAAATATCAAGTACGTGGGAAACAGGAGATTGCTCTAGGTATGTATTAATAAAGTTTTGAAAATATAGAATGGATATCTGAAATGTACAATATAAGAGAATACAAGAATGTATAATTTCCATATGATATAAATTCAATTGCGTAATATTAATATTATTGTAATTATATCGGCTTTATCGTGTGGCATTGCCTTAATAAATTTTATTATCTCAGCGCACGCAACTTGCGTTCCAACAAATCTCAAATTCTCGACACTTGTCGAAAACTACTTTGATTGATTTACTTGGATTAAACCTGCATAAACTTTAGTGTTGCTCTTGTAGATAGTGTTTTGATTAAATTCATTGTAGAACTTATAGAATATAATAAGTATATTCTACAAGTGGTAGAGTTATATAGTTGATAATATTTATTTGAAAATATTTCCGACCATAATAGTTATATTTTCAAAAAGAATTGATGATGAAACAGTAAAATAAGAGCAGTGATAGGAAATATGTGCCTTTAAAAGTAAATCATTTTGAAATCCATATTACATTGGCGCAAAAACATCGTTGCGAATCTAAGACGAATGGATAATAATGCAGTGTGGGATCAGACACATCACCCGTACCTTATTGTTCACTTCTTTACATTATTTGCTCTCATTTTACACTGCATTACCTATCAATTTTTTCAATTTGCCATTCATGTAACATGATTTCGTAATATCTATTTCAACATTTTCCAATGCGTGTTTTTATGCAAATATCGTTTTTGATATAGTGCAAGAGTAATCTATCTCATCTTAACATTAAGTGTGATATTTTCGACTGTTTGGAGTATTTCATAATTTTAAGGTTTTTCTATAGACTATTTTATTACCACTACTATAACAACTAGACCGATGAGGCAGTCGTTTCATACAAGAGTCATTATAATTTTAAATTGCCTACATTTGGGACAATTTAGGATAAACAGCACCGTGTTACTTTTGCGATCACTAAATGTTTGGACTTTAACTAATAACAGTGAAACAATTTACATATAAAATTGTTATATAATTACATATTTTCATCACCACATACCTACATATATTATGTTAACATAGTACCAAATAATACCGTGGAATTACACTTTTAAATATACATAATTGTTGTGAGATAAATGTTAGCACACACTTGGGTTTATTAATAAATAGGTTAACGAGTTTGAGATATAATTTTAGATAAAGAAAATACGAGCAATCGTATTGTGAGACAGGTGTACTCGCAGACAATCAAATGTTGTGAAATGTAGCGTGGCCCTAAAGGTCTGATCTAATTCCCTTTATGTCTAGGAGCGGTCAAATACCTTGAAATCACGGAGACCACGGCATTTGAAGCTATGCGAAGGCCTCTAATATGTTTCACTATTTCATACTATCGATTTCATACTTTCGATTGCATTGTCCTATAATGCATGTTTGTTGATGTAATGTATTGCGCTCTGAGGCATAGCCCACAATTAGGTCTCATAACCTAGTCGTCGAGGGGGTTAGGACAATACCTTATAATTTAAGGCATGCCTCATATAGTCCACTTACAATGCAATAAGTTTTGCAACGCAACGGAATTATCATTCAGTGAACTGGTGCACAACTAACGATCGATTGCATTGCAACAGAGGAAACAGTGGGCGGAGGAAGTGTTATGGTTTCGAAGGTCATAAGAAAATTCGTGAGGGCCGGGGAAATCGCGCCATGTCACGTTCGATCTGTGGTTAGCTATGTACGATTCGATTGTTGCAATATTACGCGGTCGAAAGTGAAACTGACAAAATTGGCTCATAAAAATTGAGTGTATTACAACTGATACATTTTTTTCATATTAATATTTTTTTAATTTAGTTTTTAATGTTAAAGTAAGAAATTCGTCCGTAATAAATTCGTTTACATTGTTATGGTCGTAATTTTAATGTGCATAGAATGAGTCATTAATCGGTAAATTCAATCAAACTATCGTGGTTCCGGAAGAATGCTTATGTAAATAAGGCGAAGAAAATTAGCATAACAATGAATAAGATTGGAATTCATTTAGATAGCTACAATTCGTAGGCGATGTAACAGGATGCAAGTTGTATTAATCATCTGCTACATGACTTTTGAACCTTGACATAATTTGATTTTTGTTTGTTTGTTTTCTTTATTTCATGTAAAAAAAGTGGTTCCGTAACTTTATTATATTGTGATCAAAATTTAAGAATTTCGTGCCCAGATGTTTAATGATATATTCATGATTTTAGGTAATATATAAAATGATATTTATGTGTATTTTATGCGATCGTTTTACGCGGGGATAAACAATGCGTCAAATTATATATTTTTGAATAGTTAAAAGTACTATGAACAATAAATCTATTGTTTTATCCCTAATCAAATTGCTTTCGAAACAGGTGATTTGCGGAAATCCTTTGTTCTATTCAAGCTCAAAGTAATAAAAAGTATATATGTCCAATCCAGCTTCGACAGTTTTAGTAACCGGTAGCAAAAACAACCTGATAATAACCCACAAATCATGTATTTAGCTGGTGCTAGATAAATTTATATTTCAAGCACAATAATTTACTATCCATAAACTACGAATATTATTATGCATATTAATGTCCCCTAATATCTTTCAATTACCGATTTTATTGATTCGAAGTACACGTTTGGTATCGGAAAATATTAATAGCGGTAATTAAATTTTGGTACAATGTAAAGCCAATGGTCTAGTTTATATTATTTATTACATGAATATATATCCATACTTAATATTATAAATGCGAAAGTAACTCTGTCTGTCTTTCTGTTACTCAATCACGCCTTAACTACTGAACCAATTTGCATGAAATTTGGTATAGAGATATTTTGATACCCGAAAAAGGACATAGGCTACTTTTTACCCCGGGAAAGAGGATAGGTTTTATCCCGGAAATCCCACGGGAACGCGAACTATGCGGGTTTTTCTGATTGATTGTGGGTGGAAAGCTAGTGTTATAATATTCCAAAAATGCAATTAAAATTATTCTGAAATAAAATTAATTTACGTCGAGCTCACATGCTGAATCCACTTATGATATATCGTTAGATCAAATAAAGCTGTGTAAATCTTACTTCGTTATCTGATTAATTATTCTCGCGCTTTAACAATAGATCTTAAATCTTAATATTTACGATTTTTCTCATATCACTGAAATTATTTTTTTTATGAAATATGCTAACGTATAAATACATAGTACGTAATATCTAAAGAAAAAAACACAACTCACCATAGACTGCATGATTATTGAATACTAAAGTAAATTGGAGATCTCAAACGAACTGACTTGGCGCTGCTGGCTATCCAGTACTCGCCTCGAAATTTTCGCCTAAGCGACGTGTGTTCGCAACTAGTTCGAAACTGTGAATGCTGATTGTGGCTGCCAGCCCCTTTTATATGTATCAACCCGATACAGTTCGTAACTGGAAACAATTAACGGGCAAGTGCAATGCCGTAATTTTTATTGTGAGATGCGCGTGCGCTGTGATAAGGGATGATAGCGGCAAGGTCATTTAGATGAGGTCGTACGTAAATTTCAGATGTATGTGTTAAATATTTATATGATGAAATTCGGTCTTGAAAGTTTCTCTACATTCCTTAATTATTACTCACTTATGTGGTGCAGAAACTATTTAAATTTTCTTGTTGTTTACGGTTCGGTTTGTACGCTCATTACGCATGTAAATATTAACAAAAACTATATTTCATTAATGTCAAATCCTTATTTTACGGTGTTGTTTTATACTTGTAGAGATTAATATAACAAATGTTATACGCTCTATAATGAAATAGTAACAGAAACAATAAGATCTCTCTATTTATTTATCGTGGAAAATATATAGAGAGAAGGCATATCTATATACAAAATATTTTGAAAAATATGTATTACTAAATACATATGTACATATGTATAAAATGTAATGTTATATGTGTTTCATATAATATGTATTTATGAAAATACAAATTAGACTGAAAAGTATTCCAATCGAACAATTAAACAAGCTGCGTGACATAGAGCACGTTGATGTCTTTTGAATGATCGATTCCGGTACCGCGAGTTCCGTAAAATTCCGAACATGCTTCGACACATTGTATGCAATTATTAATAATTTATTTTTGCAAATTACTGCCTTTAGTTCATTTTACAATAACACCTTAAAAACTACAAGAGGTGTTTAATTTTTGCAGTGCATTTTTTAAAATCTGAAACAATCTTTACTCGATTGTTGAAATAGTTGCATTTGTTTTTTATTATAATTAAACTCCAATAATTTCAGATTTACGAAATAATTGCCAGAATTGTTTTATTTTTAAAATTGGCAAATCATGAACAAAATACATTGTTGAAATACTTACAATAATTGACGGGGTTATAGTAGGTAGTTATTTTTTTAATTATTTAATACGAACCAAAGCATCGATAAACTGTTATCAAATATAAGAGTCTTTTAAAAAACAATTTTTTTGCTATTTAACCTTTCTCAAGTTACGTGTAACCTAATCCTCATTGATTAATCCCCTTCAAGTTCTGGTGTAAAAACATCATAGGATGAAAAAACAAAACAAAGCTTCCCTTGACCTTGATGTATCAGACCGCATGCACGTCCGGGCTTTTTAATTAAAGAATGTTATACGTATAAAAGTGTACTAAGTTAAAAACGAGAAAGGAAATAATTACAACCGCAAAAAATTTGCTCTTACTCGTAAAAGTATTGTAAGTACATAAAATATAAAAATTGTATAAAATGCATACCTAATGCTACTTTAGTTTAAACAATAGTCGTAAAAGTAACTTACATATTAACAAACAAAATAATTAACAAAAAGCCTTTTATTTGCATTAAACAAATTTAAATGTACGTCACAAACAATGTTTTCTGATAATACATATTTGAGTCAAAATTTTTGATTTTTAGAAGAAAATGTTTAGTCGGGAATCAAATATAATATTATAAACCTAATGCACATCTTAGTAATATTGCATAATACATACAGCTGGTAACCAATCAATACATAGCTTTCGATAAAAAGAAGAAAAAGTGTAATTGATATATGTAGGTACATGGTTGTTAACACAAACGAGTTATGTATCTTATAAACCATTTCATAATAGGAATCTGAAATTGTTTTCATTTAACATTATAAGTTGAAAATAAAAATGCAATTGACATGGTACATAATTTTATTTAATCTGTTAACATAATCAACAACTCAATCAATAACAATATAAAAACTGACCTCAATAGAAAAACTTTAACGTATCAATTAATCTCTAATGTGAGTACTATGGAACATTGTCATATACTACACGTAGTATGTCGTTAATAAATTATTGTTTCTGTCATAAATGTTTATATAATCTATGAACAGGAACCTAGTTTAATACGGAAATATGTCTATGGCAAATTAAAGCTAATGGTATCATACTAACTCTATATGACATGTGCATGGATTAAGGTTTCAAATTTGAATGTTAAAATCCATCAATCGCTTAGTGATTCGTACCACCAAGGGTTTATAAACCATAATATCATAATTCTTATTTTGATTCTACGATCTGATTGAGTATTAAGAGTATATTGTTGTTAGCGCTTTTGCAATTTTCATGATCGTTCGTCTATTAAACAAAATTGTATTCTTTACGTTCCCTTTTTGTTCCTCGTAACAAATTAGTCGTGTTCCATATTCGAGTTTTTTCTTATAATTATTAACATTATTGTTTTATGTTCTTATAACAAGTTTCCAAATATTTTCACATTCAATCAACTGTAGGTACTTTCCGTGTATTCGTATTGTATGTTAATCTTGATAATCACGCATAAAGCTCTTATATGATTTTGACATTTGTATTATCAGAACAATACTTGATAGAATTAGTAACGAAACTATACCCAAGCTGGTTTATAGGCTGAGGTACGAATAAAGACTAGGTATTTAAAAATGTATAGTTCTAAATTGTCAGTCAAATTTACATAAAGTTTTACAACTAGGTAATTTAAAATTTTACAGATATGATTGTGTTAAAAAAGTCTTCAGTTGTTCTTAAATTAATTTTCTTATGTTATTGTTCATTCAGTATTCACGATGAATAATGAATATATTGGATATTTGTAATGCTTATTATGAAACATTTGAAATTCTTTCGATGAACGAGTGATCCTTCTGAAAATAAGTATAGGTAGCTTTCGCTTTTTTTTAATTATTATTCATCTAATTACTAATATGTTCAGAGACTGTGATTATGTGATTTCTTTTTCAAATAACTTTTAAAAGTATTGAAAAGGTGATGATATTTCGATAATCGAGCTCTACACAACCGGGTCCTAGAGTTGTAATCTACTTGTCGTACATGATAGACGCCTGAAGCAAATGTTTAAATACTTGTAATATGGCCGTAATAGATCTGTGGAACGCGGTACTCATTATCTATTATGAAGTCTTTGTTGTACTAAACGCTGTGTGAATTTTATATTGGCTTTTTGAATGTGATAAAAAATCAATTAGCATTATATAAGTGTCTGTAAAAGAGGAACGTGTTCGTTTAAAATGATAAAAGATTTTGCTGTAGTATTTCAATAATCTATTGTCATTTTCTGATGTATTACAAATATTAAAAGACATTTCAATTGAACTCTTACAAAGCATATATATTTTAATAGTGTTAAATAAGCTCTACTCCGTCTATCTTCTGGCACCGTTCTTATTTAAGGTTATACCTAAGTATCAAGATTCAAAATAGCTACTTTTGAAAATAGCTTACTTGTATGATATTTTGAGATCTCAGATACATTTTGATTCGAATTGTATTTCTAACTTTGCAGACAAGAACTATTTTGACCAATAAAAGATGTCTGAAACATTTATATGATACTAGCTTTCCAACCGCGGCATCGCCCGCGCAGTCAAAGAAAAACCCGTATAGTTCCCGTTCCCGTGGGATTTCCGGGTTAAAACCTATCCTATGTCCTTTCTCGGGTATCAAAATATCTCTATACTAAATTTCATGCAAATTGGTTCAGTAGTTAAGGCGTGATTGAGTAACAGACAGACACACAGAGTTACTTTCGCATATATAATATTAGTATGGATTTAAAATAACCTTCCAAATCGAAAGATAATGTCAATCTATAAACAAAAATAAGTACATATCTGATTTATCTATTTATTTTTACAATTATATGAATTAATGAAAACCAGTCGGAATGAACCAAATTAATTAAATTGCACTCACAACAGGAATCCAATTTATTCGAAATGTAACATGATTAATGAATAAATTTATTATCATACCCGATTTGGGCGTACAAAATATCTGATTGACGCTTTTTGTGAATTATGTATTTACTGCTTTTGATATTAACATTAACATTTATACTTTTGCTGAATAGTACCTATTTGCTTATGTTAGTAAATGGTCTTAAACGCCCAGAAATTTATACCAGTGTATGCCTACAAGCAGTACTTCCAGTATATACTTATTTTGGAAGTATTGCTTATATTAATACGTAAATACCTATTAATGTAATATACGGTATTGGTTACCACCAAGCTGGTAAGTGGTACATGACGCCTGACAACCACCGCCCATTAAGCCCGGCATTCACTACACGCACCGCGAGCCGAGCCCCGAGCCGTACCAATCCGTGGACAAATCCGTCATCGCCCACACACTACACGTCTATCACCTTCTATCACTCTCCGTCTCCAGACGGCGAGCGCCGCGCCGAGCCGCGAGCCGCGCACAACTACACATACACACGCAGATTTGTCCGCGGACTTGTCGCCAGCTACAAATCCAGCGGATGGGTGCGCCTGTGAATGGTACCCATATATTTACAGAGTCACCACTTATATGTTACCTATTTATAATAGACATCAAGAAATCGTCTGGGTATGGTGAAAAAGACACGGGATTCCGGGCCCCAACTGTTATAATACTAGACACAGCAGCAGTAGCATACATGTGCCGCTTTCGAGTCAAAGTATCTACGTATTTCTGATCAACGCCCACATCAAAATAACTTACAATCTATACTTGTTTTTATAAACGCCTCAAGATTGGAATAAAACATAATAGTTAGCTAAAAAAAGGTTTACAAAATATTTAAGCTCTAAAACCTCATTTTTCAAAACAATAACATTTGCATAGTATTTTCATTGCATCAAAGACAAATACAGCTCGACATACAAAATCCATTCATCAATCATGTCTATCATTATTTTAAGGCCATTTCAACAATTCGAATGTTTTGTTTCTATGTAAAGGCGTATTCACACTATTGTTTTGAATACAACAGCACTATTTAATTGATTTCTATTATACGATCATAATAACTAGGAAATTCTGAATATAATTTTCGTAGACTATACTTTATGTCTAAAATTGTATGTCAATATGTTGTTATAAAAAATGCAATGTGTGATATAATATAGGCTAATCAAAATCTTATAACACAATCACTTAAGTACCTAGTAGATGTAGGATTTGGTAATTATTCATACATTGAATATTTTTAATCAATGCATCAACCAAGCCTTCACGTTGTTTTTTCATGATACTAGAAAAGGAAATTCGATCATAGGACTGTTGACTAAAGTGTTTAAAAAAGCATTGTAGTTTCAGGTTACAATTTATTAATAACCGTAATGTCTTGGTTACATATATTATGAAATTGTAAGAAATTCGCTCGATGGCAATTTTTTTTCTCAGTTCTTACATGTGTTACCTCTGCACGTATTACAATGAAACATTCCTACGTTCGAAAAATCTGTTGAAGATAAGAGTGATTTGAAAAATAATAGAAAGTGAGCCAGATTATACCTAAAAGTTATAAAACATAATCTATACTAATGTTATAAAGCTGAAGAATTTGTTTGTTTGTTTGAACGCGCTAGTCCGACTACTGGTCCGGTTTGAAAAATTATTTCAGTATTAGAGACCCTATTTATCGGGGAACAGCTAGTTTATCTATATTATCGCACAACATATTGAATTAGCCTGAAGCTGAGATAAAAGTGATTAAAATATCTACAACATTGAGAATAATATCAAATATAAGCTATTGAGTTAATAATGTATGATTATCTGTGCTACAAGCGTGAACTAATTATACCTATGTTCGTTATATATTATTTTACTTCACCTTTCGGTTATTTCTGTTGATTGCTGTGATTCATTGGTAAAAGGCATATCCGTAATGAATAATAGAATTAAAAATTTAGTTTTAATATGTTCCTCATGAGGTGCATTATTTAATAGCCTTGACTTTCTACTCTATTCATCTTGCTTACCCACTCCCAGGTATGTTTGGAATTTATTCCATAAAAAAACCCAGTTGTTCATTTTTCAGTGAACACAAACTCTACTTTCGTAATTTCGTTCCATATGAAATTATACAATTTTTACGTTATGTAGATTGTAGAGAAACACTCTTTAACCAAGAATTTACTGTTGTCACTACCTATCATTTGGGGGTTGATTTTATTTAAATGAAAGCTTCTACCCCTAAATATTGTACGGAATGGAGTAATCAAAAAATAAGGTGCATATGTCAATTCAATTATACTTATACAATAAAAAAAATAAAGTAATTAACTAAGGTTTTTAAACAATAGTTTTATTGTAACCACGAATTTCCCTTCCTGATATCTTATATTAATCCAGACTTGCAATATTTCATCGAGAAATGCTTCCGTTCCCAGTTTACGCGTTATCAGTATTATCACAATAAAGTGTTTAGTAAGCGCTGTCAAATACGTGCTAGGTGTAGCTCGCAGTCAGCTTATCATTACTGATAATCGCCTAGGAAACTAAGACGTCACGAACTTAAACGTTCTGACGTATCAGACTATATCAAGATTTTAAAATATTCCGGATTTCTAAGTATTAAAATTCGAATAGAGTAACTAGTGAAGGTTGCATAACTTACTACATACACAAATAACTGTTTTAATTTTAAAATTTAAAATGTATCACGAGTACGTACATAATAAACTAGAATCAAAGGTCCGTGAGCAAGAGATAATGACACCTCCATAATTCATCTTATAATTACCGTAGAATATAATTATTAACGAATTACCTTCACTGTGGAAGGTGAATCCTCTGGTTTTGTGGGTGCGGTGTGAGGAGGTGCGGAGTTGCTTCGAATACCTCGGAAATTGATTCTATAAAAAATATTTTTTTCAGTAGATAAACATCCTTCTTAATTAAACTTAGGATTTAGATAAATAGTGTGTGTCCACTGTAATCTGTACCAATATTTTAATTAATTTAATTATTAAACATTATAATACAATGTTAACATGAGTCACATTATTCTAATTCCTTCTCGAATCCCATAACTTGACCTTTTAAATAGAGTGGTATTTACAATTTATGATAACTTGTCATTTATTAAAAATTATTATTTATTCCACTTTGCAAGATAACGATATACCTAGCAATCAATCATATCTAGGGTTTTTTATTCTATATCCATGGTTTATCTTTTTTCATTCGATCTTAACTAACAAGACCACTAATAGTTTTAATATCACATTAATAATAAAAAATAAACTACACAACAATTTTGAATTACTTTATAACAAAGGTCATCTAGTCTAAAGTACGGCTAAATTAGATTGTAGGTATTCTCAAGAAGTGGGTGGCAGAAAACTCACTTAGAATTCGTGTTTCATAAATCTAGATGACTTATATTTATTAATAGGGCCAAACGACCGTCATAATCAATAATGCAATCAATTACAGGTCCCGCTTATTATTGAAATGAGGTGATTTAAAATATGTAGTTATATCTCAAGTTTGCAAATTAATTTGTAAGGCATAAAACTAGGCTATATGGCATCTATGTTTTCTTCCTGATTACATGCATTATTTGAATCTATTTCGCATATTTATATTAAAAAAACGACGTGTGGCACTCGGAGACTGCCGCGGTAAAGCTATTGCATGCTATGCCTTCAAGCCACACCTCCGCCCGTCGGAGTTGGGAGCGTGAGGTTTTCTCGTAACGGAATTTCTCGATTCGGTCCCCGCGCTCAAGGCCCGCGATAGATAACATTTATTTCGTGTTTAATATTATAATATAAAACTTACAAAATTAAAACATCCTCATCAACTTTCTCGTTTTTGGAACGTCGCGGTCGTAATAAATTTCATAAAAGCTCTTGTTGTTTTCTAAATAAATTGAAACATGTACCTATTTACCTACAACGTAAATTAATGATTTATTTAATTTTTAATTGCGATTTTTAGAATATTAACTAATATAATTTGTGATTATATTTAATAACTTTTTGTCTCTCGTAATCAGAAAAACTTTCCAGGCAGTATCAGTACGATTGATCGACATAATTAAAAGAATTTAATAATGAATTGAGAAAGTTTTAGATAACTTGCAGCACGCAAGGTTCATATTTAACTTATTTATTGTTTCTTATTTGACGCAACATTCAACAATTATTTTAGTTATCTACAGTTAAAATATGAAAGCGAAACTTAAATACTTAGCCCAAAATAACGCAACTACTATATCTACAATCTATGTCAAAGATATTATAAAGGCTGCAAAGAAGGCTATGTTAGTTTAGTATTTTTTTACTATAGACTAGATAAGGATTGAATTTATTTATTACATTTAAAAAAATCAGCACAACAATCAACATATTTTATTATCTTGTAGCAGCCTATATGAAAATAAGTCTAAATATGAAGGATTTAATGAAGTAATTATTCATGTTTGTAAAAACAATCAAAGAAATTAAGATACGTATCCTTTTAAGTGCATGCAATCAATATGAAATTGTACATTTGCCGTGTGTTCTTCATTACAAATTTGGGAAAGTTATTTAAAAGATATTCTTTAATGATAAAATCGTAGTACCATTCGTGGTATTAAAGTAACCTAATTAAAAATATGTATTTATTTTTGTAAGTTGTGAAATAACTATTTATGATCAAAATGGAGAAAGACTGTAAATCTGATTATGAAATAAGATAAAGACGTTGGATCAATAAGTACCCCTTCCAAATTACTGAATCTAGATAATATACACTCTTTACGAAAATGATGACTTAATGTACCTAATCTATAAAAATGGATTTACATCAAACAAGCGAATTCTCATTCCAACCCCACTATGTCAAAGTTATTTTAGTGTAAACAACAGTAATAACACTGAATACGAGTTTTCGTTTACACTAGATCACGATCACGAAAGAATGCTCTTGCTCTTATAGCTCTACTCTAGGTTCGTTTGATGTAAATGCACCGTCATATATATTTTTTTTTACTTCCTTACGTCCTTTTTCTAAGGTACCTACATACCGGGCTTTTTTATGACACTTCATTGTACATGTAAGAGAAATTTAAAATAAATGAATACATAAAATTGAAAAGTGTACAATAGACGGCCTTATTGCTTAAAAGCAATATCTTCCATAAGGCTTCTTCTCTAGAAGGTAAATCATGATAACTAAACAAACTCCAGACTGACAAGTTAGTATGACCGGACTCAGATAATGTCAAACGTTAAGACGGCCTGCCTTGAAGTCAATCATCATGAATATATTAGTGAAAAATGTAGCAAATAAATAAACATTTACCAATTAGTTAAAAATCAATTAATAAAATAATGTAGAGTATAAAAAATACACATTACGCAATTAGGAAATTACTGTCAAAGGAGGCCGACACTTTTCAAAATCAAGTTTTCGGATAATTAAATAATTATACACAAAAAACGTAGAGCAATTTTAAGTACCTACTAAGATCAACTAGTTAAGTCTAGAATATTTATTTTAATTGAACATACTTCGCCGTTATCAACAAGATGGATAAATAAAACTAAGATCACCATCATCATCATCATCATTGGTTACATACATACATAAATAAACTAGTTTGTGTTGGGATTTTCTAATGATATAAAAATAAATTTAAAAGGTACCTATTATAATTGTATCTACGATGTAAACATTAAATGTTTTGCCATTTATTCTTTAAGTTTTTAATTCAACTATTCACGTCATTATTATTTGATTAATTACTAACTATCCATCAGTATTCATAGTAACAGAGATAGGTAAATAAATAAAAAATACCCCTACACTTTAAATTGAGAACCTTCAGCGTATTTGGGAACGTCACACAAAAAATAAAGTCTACCTACTGACCAATTTGTTTTGGAAGGTTTCATATATTCTGAGCCAAAATAAGTTCAATCCATTAAAAATATTACAATAAAAATATGGCGCGTATAATAAACATGGTTGTACATAAAACAGGAAGTAATCATACAAGCCTGTCGCGTCTTGTTTTTGTCGATATTACTCTGATGAAAGATCAAAACTACCAATATTTGTAAAATATCTAAGTAAATCTACACTAATATTATAAAGAGGAAAACTTTGTTTGTTTCATTGTAATGAATAGACTCATAAACTACCTGGACCGATTTTAAAAATTCTTTCACCATTCGAAAGCTACATTATCCACGAGTAATATAGGCTAGGTTTTGTCCAGGAAATCTCACGGGAACGGGAACTATGCAGGTTTTTCTTTGAAAACGCGGGCGAAGCCGCAGACGGAAAGCTAGAATAATATAATTTTCGGTGCTGACTTTAAATTATATTCATCAAACGAGACGTTTATTTGTCCGAAAATCGCTGCAATGGAAAATAAAAATAAAGTAGCTCTTCTGCGTATTACATAATTAAATTACAGTTTTATAAATCACGATTCTATCAATGCTGCTGTAAGAAGAGTTATTGAGAGATTTTCGCAAAAAATGGTGTCTTAAGTAATTGTAGATTGCGCGATAGTATCACAGCATCCAAAATGTAATAATGTTATGCATATAACATCATTTGTATGTAGATATTTATTCATCACCTATCTAATATACTTTTATTTACAAAAATGTATTTATTCACAATTATATTTGTTACGGCTAATGTTTTCCGCTAACTAACACCTTACCTATATTAGTTTATTGTGACTTCTTTCTCTCGTTTGTTTTTATTAAAATATATCAAATGTTAAAAAGTACACGGACCTGTAATGTGACATACACTTTCATTGCAGCTTTTATTAAAGATTTCCTATTATCAATAAGTAGTTTTAAATCCATACTAATATTATAAATGCGAAAGTAACTCTGTCTGTCTGTCTGTTACTCAATCACGCCTTAACTACTGAACCAATTTGCATGAAATTTGGTATAGAGATATTTTGATACCCGAGAAAGGACATAGGCTACTTTTTACCCCGGAACATAGGATAGGTTTTGTCACGGAAATCCCACGGGAACGGGAACTATGCGAGTTTTTCTTTGACTGCGCGGGTAAAGTCGCGGGCGGAAAGCTAGTATTCTATATTCGTATGAACTATAATAATTACAATCTGTCCGAATAATGCGGCTTATCGTTCCTCGCATCTTAATTAAGCTTTTGCAAACGGAACCGCGCGTACAAACTCGAATAATAACCTACATCCATTTATATTTGAAACAAAAAGTAAATAATAGTTCATCTAAATGTTGCAAATCATGCATTGCTGCACTTTAGCAACTTTGGCATTGCGTCTGCCCTTACACTGTCTACAATTTTACGTATTCGTGCTCTTATAAGCAAAATTAAACTGTATTTTTCACCAATAAGGCTGTCGATCGTGTCTCCGAGAATTCGCGACGGGCTGCGTGTAAACATTCTATGATTAGTCGCTCTATTTATTAACAGCGCTTAATTAACTTTTTGTTTCGTTCGTTAATTACTTGTTCCTTAATTTTGAAGTTCGTCAACGTCGATTACACTTGAAAAGTATGTGAAAGTTGAAAAATTCCTTCAGATGTTAACAGTTGAATAATACCATATTGTCTACAAAGTGTCTATCGATGTGTAGAATGGTTCAATCAATAAAAATGTAGATTTATATTATACAATTCACTTAAATAAAATTTATTATGACAGCTATGTTAAATTTATGAAGTTAATCATATAATTTTCAAGTAAATAATTGCGTGTCATATAATAATATAAATCTTAAAATGAGTCAATGATATATCCCAGCAACGAAATCACACCGGTGGGTGTCGTTGCGAACATTAAAATAACTTGACATCCACACCTCTGTGTCGCAATGTCTCTAGCATGCTTCAATTAATTTCTACAAGTTGTACATAATAGCCTCGTGGTATAAATACATAGTAAACCAGGTCGCAAGTCACAACAAAACCTCAGAGTTGAACAGTGTCAATTATTCTGTGGATCAACGATGTGTTTCACATGAGATAGATATTATATAAAAGTGAAAAAGTGAAGTCCCATGTCCCCTAGTGGGGTAAGGGGCAGATGCATTATACATCTGTTTCACTGATCGATTTTCCTTAGGGACAAGTAGGTGATCAGCCTTCTGTGTCCTACCAGGCCGAGACATTTTTTTTTTATTCGTCTCCACCGGGAATCGAACCCAGGGCCCCTCGGTGCTACGCTCACGCGTCAACCACTGTACCAAGGAGGCGGCCTGGAGATATTATAAGTTTGAAAATATTTCGGAGATTCAGTTAGGTCTGTACTAAAATGTTTGTACTAATGTCCATTTTTAACGACAGTTTTAAGTGGAATAAGCTTTAAACATTTGTAAGATTCTCTTTGTTAAAATTAAAACTAAAGACCTTTTGTTTTTAAGATGCAGCACGGAGAGGTGAACTTAATTCTGTTTGAAACAATGTATAACACTATTTCCCACAGAGCTACAGAAATATTATTGACATTTTTAACATGGACAATAAAATTTCGAAATCTGATCTCGTAAAATCCAAACCAAAAGTTAAGCTAGATTAATAGCTGCTTTTCATAATAAGTATTACTAAATGGCAGTAAAGATAAGAGAATGTGAAATAATGCCCAGTTTCATGAGCTGATTGTCTACGTTAACACTAGTAGTAGGTATCAAGAGTCAAGATCGCGCTCACTTTCGTTATTAAGTTAAACAATACACAAATTATTATGTATCTACATAAAATAGGTGTTACTTAAGTTTAATTACTACATGCGGAATTTTGTAAGTCATTGTAGACTGTGAGTTTTTATCTTAATGAGGTTGTATGTTACATTCTTATAGAACAAGGTTTACAATATCAAAATCATCTTACGGAGATATGATTAGTGATTAGTTATTCTAACTCTTTAAGTGTTGCAGATTTTATTAAATTATCTTTATAAGTTTAAAAACATAACAATAAACTGTAATCATGTTTTACGTGTTTTACAATAGTAGATAGGTTCTAGGTAGGTTTAATAGAGCTAACCTTCGCAAAAGGCGCGACTTGCAAAAAATACTACGAACATTTTCTTAGTTGTCAATGATACCTTACATAATGTATGTTTCATTTATTTGTAACACAAAAAACGCAATGTGATTAAATTAGAAGTTGTGTACAACTTATAAGTGATAAAAATGTAAAACATAATGTTATCATGATTCTAATCGGTTATTTCACGGTTATTACACAATGATAATAAAAAATAATGATAATCTTTTTGAGTCACAGCTGCTATATGCTCCATTACTTTCTTATATCAAAACACTATACAAAAACATAAAGATATTGAACAGTTAAAGAAATTTGGTGAATTTAAAACATATTTTCTAACTTATTGTCCAGATGTAGTTAATTCACATAATTTTATACACAATTATCTCCTTAGATATTATATGTAAGGTAAAATATTATATTATTTAATTATTTTTATTAATAAATAACAGGTTTAGCTTTCCATAACATCCTCGAACACTCTGTTTTCCCAAATAATCAAGATCCAGACGAAAAATAAAACCAATCAAACCTTTTTCGGCAAAAACCAATTCCAGCAGCGCTCTATCTTCATAAACATAAATTAGATATTGAACTTTACTAACTGCTATCTACAACTGTTGATTGGTTTGTAAATGTAACGTAGATTGCGTGTGCAAGTAGTACGCACTTCACCTTAATGCCTTAATGCCAGAAGGGGCAAGTTCAACCACCTTTGCAGTATAAATTTCATGAATGCGTCGAAAGTTGCATTTTGTTAATGGAATTGTTTACGTGCTGAACGTGCATTCATCATTACTACTACTTAATTGAATAGAGCCGGTCATCTTCACGACATTGAAGTGGAAATTGGAACAATAAATACGATAAATTATGACTTTTTATTTCAATTACAATATGTCAAAGCCTTAAAAAATACAAGTAGAAGAATTTTGGTATATCTTCTATAGACATTTACTTCAGAAAAAATATATATTCCTTAACAGCTATAGAAACATGAGATATAGTTAAGAATTTATAAAACATAAGAGGAACTACCGAGTGTTATTGAAGTTGCTTCGAAATCAGAATGGGCTACCGACTTACCGATTCATAAGTCGATAAGAAAGTATGGCTTCATAAAATATATAATACTTTGTCAAAATTTAACAGTTACGTAGGTATGTACCTACCTGATTCCTGTTATCCTTATTCTGTTGTAATAAGGTTGTTATATTGTCTAAAACATCGATCTGGTAAATTAACTGATAAGTTTTTTTTGCAATAGGCGTAGGATCGTTGAGCAACATTATTATATTCGTATTTGGCGTTGAAAACAAAGCTTGTTCTACATGATTTTGAGGCACTTTGCTGATGCTTATCGAGCAACTGCAACTAAAATGTATTGCCTAAACGGGTTGAGGTATGCTATGGGCTATCAAGAAACCTTTATTGGTTGATTACAAAAGTATTTTAGACAAACTAGAACACGTTTTACGTGTTAATATTATTTGTAGTGTCGTGACTGTGTCAAAATACCAGTGGATTTTCACTTAAATAATAGCATAATCACAATAGACATATGACGTGACACTTTAAATGCTTGTCAGAGAACATGCCACTGTCTGATATAAACTATACAAATGTGCCACTTCGAACTCGAAATAATGCAAAATATTTTAAGGACATAGGTCAGTGTTGCGTAGTGAAATAGTTACGAGTGAATAATTCTTTGAAGTTATTTAAATTTGTCGTAATTTGTGTCAATTTCTATAATGAGGCACTAAAAATCGAAACGAAGCATTATTTGTAAAATAAATCTATACGAAGTAAAACATTTACTAACTAAACAATTTTTTTGTCTTGAAATAAACCAGTTCTTCCCGCGACTTCTATAAATAATTGTCATTATAGATAATATTTTATATCAATTAATATCTGTTACATTCTTTATTTCTTAACTTAATTTCCGGACTTAAGCATTACATTCCATTCTATCTATAAATATCACAACAACATAAAATATAAACTGTTTAGGTATACATAGACCGTCAAAAATTGTTTCCCATCAATCTTTTACATATAGTATAATTATTAACACTATTAAACGGTACACATTAAATTTGTGATTTATGAATAGGATATGAATTAAATCATTGCAAAATTATTCGGACTCTACATAAAAAACACTTCCGCTAATAATATGAAGTGTGTGAGAGCGGAACCTAGAACCACTCTTAAGATTATGTTGCCCAGAAACAATAGGCCTTGACCGTTTCCTTGGTTAGTGTTAGTGGTAATTGTAAAAGTGTATCATCCAATCGTAGGTTGTAATTCTCTTATAATTTCATATAAAACTAAGCAGATGTATGAAGGGACAATTCGGCTCTTCTCTGTACAAAAACCGCTTTCCAAACCGATGCTGATGGTTAATGGTAAAACCATATTATGACGATTTAAAAGTGTTTAATTGAATTTATTAGATAAATAAATGTTGTAGTTTGAGAAACGTTGATTTGATAATACCTACTCTGATACCATAGCATTAAAAAAAACATTCCCTTATTTCTATAAAAGTATTAGGTACTACGAATTTCGGCTCTACAACAATATCTTTGAATTCATTATTTTGTATGTCACTTTATGATAAACTAGTAAATTTCTCAGCCAAGGTTTGTCCAAGATTGTAATTGTGCAATTAAACTTAATAGTAATAGCATGCAAGCGTTTAATTTTATAGTCGCTTGCCTAAACTATATCGAGATTAATAGAGTGTTTAAAATACAAATAGGGGTCATGCATATGGATAGAAATCAATAAAGTCATTATGGTAAATCAAGACTTTACTATTTTATTTCACAAAAATAATTTCAGGAGTCCTCTCTTCTTGAGACCTATCAGTACAAAAAACATATACTCAGCTGCGTCTTATACCTAAAAAATGAATAGTTAGGTAATTTTGAGGAGTTTGTTTAATAAAAATACAATAAATTGTATAGGTATTTTCAAATACAGTCCATATTAATATATTTTAATATCAACCATTGAACCCGAAGTACTTAAATAATTTTAACTGTTACAGGAATTTGATTGGTACGGCCGATATTTAGCACTACTACGACTTTATGAGTAATAAAGTTCAGACAATAGTTTGAAACAGTTAAATTGTTGAATAGCTAAGGTTCGGTAACGACTTCATTAAAACATTAATTTATAAACATAAATCCAACGTATAAATAATATTATTTTGAATAATTTATCCTATACTTACTCAATACTTCAAACCAAACCAAGTACCTTTTGTAAGGATAGAAAATAGATTTTTTTATTGCATAAGTAAGAGCCGAGGTAAGCGCACTTTCTTTTTCACTCACCCATTCATATGATTTCTGTTTATAAATGTTAAAAAGACTAAGGTTTAATTGATATCAAAAATAATGTTCAAGTCGTTTTCGCTGTAACCTTTAAAGGTCTGATTATTGTTTGTTACAATACAAGCGATCAGATTATTCAGCAAATTCGCGGACGCCTTTTTTAAATCATTATTATAAAATTCCATATAATTACATTCGTGCGTCATACTTTACGTAAACTTATATTCAGTCCCAATGTCAACCTTGCCGCCCTTTCGCCATCTCTAGAAACTTCCATCTTAATTCAATCTGCCAGCTGTCAAATAAGAGTAATTCAATTAATGACAGATAAACATCTTGAGGCTTAAACGATGTCACAAGTCACAATAATTGCCTTGTAAACATACGATACAAATTCGTAATTGACATAGCTTTTAGTAAGTCACGAACGTGTTATAGAGATGTATTTTCCATAAGTACAAGACACGTACAAGATTAGGCATTTCATTTTTTCTTGATTGACATTTTCAATGCTACGAGCATGGTCACTGAAAAATGAAAATTAACGTCTGAGTATAATTGTTTATCAAATCAAAAGTAAAAATACGCTGTTGTCTGTAAACAGCAGCTATAGGAGATTTCGCGAAATTTCGTGAGAATGGATATTTATTACTATTGCACGCCGAAGTGGCTGATTGGATCAACATGAAATTTGAAACAGACATAGAGTTAAAATAAACAGATAGCCTAGGTACCTACTTAAATCTCAGACTACATTACTTTCCACACATGTGTAGACGCCGGCTGAATTTTAGATATTTGAAATAATATTATACAAAGTAGTTTTTGTTTATCTTTGTTCGATAAATAATTTTCATTAGTCGAACTACTAATAAAATGGTTTTAACGATTTTTTTATATTCAATAATTAATTAAGTATACAAAATAAATGCGAGGTTGGTGTCTTATTGCCTCATAAAAAAAATGAAATATTGCTAACTTAGCTAAGAGCGCACGCATTTTGAACATTTTTTGTAATTGTATACACTGATAGAGATTTTGTAAAAACCGTCATGGTGTGACAATAACACAGTATGAGTAGGTACGCCAAAACAGGAACGAGGAAAATAGCTTTTGATATTTAAGGACGCTGTCACAAATCTGCGTTACTCAAATTTAGGTATCTAACGTCGCCACGTGGTTCGCGGGAACATCGCGCTCACGTAAACATAGCGCATTCCATTTTATAGACCATCTTCATACTTGATATTTTTTTTTTTTATATTTTTATTGAAATTGATTCCAGAAGATTACTGGGAACTTTAAAAATTCATTTTGTTACTATTATTAGTAGGTACGATCCTTATAAGTATTTTAGTGTATTCAACCAACTTAAAAAAGTGTGACTATTTTACAACAATTTGAATATGAATTGTATTATTGTATACAATATCGAAGCTTTTTAAGAAATGTATAAAATACTTTTTTAAGAATTATTATCATACATAATATTATATGTTACCGGCAATATATTAAACCCGGCATTGTAAGCAATTCTTAGTAAATGTATGTTATTCCGAGAAACAGTCGGAATGAAATAAATTAAATTCGTTACCACACATTCACATTACCTATATCTTTAAATATGAACTTTTCCTAAGTAGCAAACACATTTGCAAATGTGGGTGGTTTTTGGGGTAGCTATTAACTAGGGATGCGCCGAATACCGAATACATATGCGGTATTCGGCATATTCGGCATCTTTTTCACTATTCGTATTCGGCCGAATTATTCGGTTTAGGTGCCGAATATATTCGGTATGAGTATTTCTACTTTCTTGGCTATAGAACTAAATAAATAACTTCATATTATGAATGATTTATGTCATACTATACACAAGTCAAAGAAATCCTATGAAAAATGTTTGAACCTAAGGTATACAGGGTGTAATCGTTGAGTGTGCACAGGCGATTATTCCGTAACTATAACAGATATCAAAAAACCTTAAACTGATATTGAAAGTACTATACCTAATGAGTAAAATGACAATAATAATTTTTAAAAATAAAACGAGAAATATCCAAAAATGTTACATGAAACGCTCCCATACATTGTCCCATACAATGTTCGAGACGACATCCTCGATTTGGAATACCATTGTATTCCACATCGAGCTCTATTTACAGTCTCTAAATGAACTTTCATTAAAATTTGCGAAATAATAATAGCACAAAATCAAATAACAAAGCAAAACCTTTCATATTAAATGTTTGAAATAGTCATATTTCATACTAAATGTATGGGAGCGTTTCATGTAACATTTTTGGATATTTCTCGTTTTATTTTTAAAAAGTTATTATTGTCATTTTACTCATTAGGTATAGTACTTTCAATATGAGTTAAAAGTTTTTTGATATCTGTAATAGTTATGGAATAATCGCCTGTGCACACTTAACGATTACACCCTGTATAAAATAAAGCGATCATTACATTAAAAAACCAACGTTTATTTTGTAAATTTACATCAACATAATTTAATCATGTTTATTATTAGAACTTAGTCAGTATTTAATATTTATAATACTTTAAATCCTGAAGTCTGAAGTGCTTTTAGTCCCAATAGAAAATGACATTACGTCCGCTCATATTGCAAACACTAACTTAAAGTAAAAATATAAAATTTTTAAACAATTTAAAAATTTTAATATTTTGTGCGAAGTTTCAACACAACTGAGACGGCACGGAGTGCGCGGGCGATATACGCGGGTGGCGGGCGGTGAGGTAAGGCTCGCTCGCCACCAAGCCGGCAGCTACTTGCGACCCGTTAGAACCGGTTTACGCATCAAAACACGTCAAAACATTGAACCGAATAATTCGGCCGAAATTCGGTTCGGTAAGGTTCTAACCGAATAGTATTCGGTATTCGGTTATTCGGTGAAACCACTATTCGGCGCATCTCTACTATTAACCAATATGAGGTCAAAACTAAAATCCAAGATGGCACCGACGAAAATTTGAAATCTTTTCGTCATGGGTGTCATTTTCAAGGAGTTGGAGTAGCTATTAAATAAGTATTAATCAATATGAGGTCAAATCTAAAATCCAAAATGGCGCCGACGACAATTTGACATCATTTCGTCACGGGTGTCATTTTCATGGTTTTTGGGGTAGCTATTAACCAATATGAGGTCAAAACTAAAATCCAAGATGGCGCCGACAAAAATTTTATATATTTTCTTCATGGGTGTCATTTTCATGGTTATTGGGGTAGCTATTAACGAATATGAGGTCAAAACTAAAATCCAAGATGGCGCCGACGAAAATTTTACATATTTTCGTCATGGGTGTCATTTTCATGGTTTTTGGGGTATCTATTAACCAATATGAGGTCAAAACTAAAATCCAAGATGGTGTCGACGAAACTTTACTTCTTTTCGGCATGGGTGTCATTTTCAAGGTTTTTGAGACAGCTATTACCAAATCCCCAATGTAACCGTCGATAATTAGGTATATTTTTCTTACTCCTTTAAAGTAAACTTAAATAAAATAACAAAAACGTTAACAACCACAGTTTTGTAGAAAGTCTTAAAAAAAACAATTTTAAAGAACATTGAAATGCATATTTAGAAATTTAATATAAAACGCAACTCTGTGGCAATCATGTTAATATTCTGACAGATATTAGTAACTTTAAATATATTCTTTAAATATATTCGCTAAACTTTATTTAAAATAAAGTTTATCTAAAACATTTAAACGAAGAGAATAAAATAAAAAAGAACGTGTGTGCCGAGAAAACGTGTCAGGAGTGAAACTTCTTTGGCGAGATTCATAGATACCAAAATCGCCGCCTTGCTCCATAACGCGACAGTATTACCATGACGTGATCTTGAAATTCGACGACCATCTTGGATTTTAGTTTTGACCTCATATTCGTTAATAGCTACCCCAAAAACCATGAAAATGACACCCATCACGAAAAATGTCAAATTTTCGTAAGCGCCATCTTGGATTATAGTTTTGACCTCATATTCGTTAATAGCTATCCCAAAAACCATGAAAATGACACCCATGATGAAAAGATGTCAAATTTTTCGTCGGCGCCATCTTGGATTATAGTTTTGACCTCATATTCGATAATAGCTACCCCAAAAACCATGAAAATGACACCCATGACGAAAAGATGTAAAATTTTCGTCGGCGCCATCTTGGATTTCAGTTTTGACCTCATATTGGTTAATAGCTACCCCAAAAACCATGAAAATGACACCCATGACGAAAAGATGTAAAATTTTTGTCGGCGCCATCTTGGATTATAGTTTTGACCTCATATTCGTTAATAGCTACCCCAAAAACCATGAAAATGACACCCATGACGAAAAGATGTAAAATTTTCGTCGGCGCCATCTTGGATTTCAGTTTTGACCTCATATTGGTTAATAGCTACCCCAAAAACCATGAAAATGACACCCATGACGAAAAGTTGTAAAATTTTTGTCGGCGCCATCTTGGATTATAGTTTTGACCTCATATTCGTTAATAGCTACCCCAAAAACCATGAAAATGACACCCATGACGAAAAGATGTAAAATTTTCGTCGGCGCCATCTTGGATTTCAGTTTTGACCTCATATTCGGTAATAGCTACCCCAAAAACTATGAAAATGACACCCATCACGAAAAAAAGCCAAATTTTCATCGACGCCATCTTGAATTGTTTTACCCCACCAATCTATTCAACAACCCATAAAAAAGAGGATCTCAGGCAAGGTAATTTTAAAAACATAATTTTAAATTACAAATAATTGGAATATGAAACTTATACAGTTTACTCATAAAAAGTATCAAATATTTCAAATCACGAAAAAGACAGTGCACGCACAATAATCTTTTTTATTTCGTTTTTATTTTTGGCACGAGGAGCGATACACCCGTCCTTCCAAGAGCGCTTCTGAGCGCGGTCTGACGAACCGCGAGAACAAAATGTATGAAGAAATCGACAAGTATTTTTAATTTAGCTCATTATTGAAATAAAATTTTGATTTAGATTCATAAAAATTACACCATATATAAAGGACTATATATCCCTCAATAAGATATAGTTAAGAAGATAGATTAGGCTCTTAATTTTCCTAAAATGGTACCGGTTTAGACCCCATTTTTTTGCATTTTATGCGTTTATTGTGATGGAAAAAACGTATTTCAGCGACAATTTTGTATGACGTCGTACAATTTTTATAAGATGAACGTAGAGCTGAATATATTATCTTTAAATTAAGATATTACTATGTTCTCACGTGTAATTGCTTTAAGTTAAAATGGTACCGAAAAACAGCGTGTTTTTGTAAAAATACGTTATAGCGTCCTTAAGTTGACATGAATTAATGATCCATGTAATAAGCAGTCCAATATTCTAAATAAAGAAATAATTTATGGCATTTTACAGTTTAAACTTAATCGTAATACAACTACACAGGATAGCTATCTAATTAATTACCACCTTAAATGTAATCAGATATAAATAAGTATATTTTACTTAAAAAATGAAGTGTGATTTAAATATTTCGTCAAATTTATAAATTGTATTAAATTCTACAAGAATAAAAATATACTAATAATAGGGTGTCAAAAGATACAAGATACAATCCTATAGATAAAATAGCATTCAACAGACCGAGTTAAAATCAAAGGATTTCACAAACTTGTCATAATTTGTTTGATGAAGTCGAAACAAGCAGTAATCTAGATACATATCTTTGTTTAATAGCGTGCTATTACGAGTCCAGATCAATCATTTTAATTAATTAACAAAGGACCGATAACGATTTACCAGTACTTAAGATATTTGCTGAAAATTATGTAGACACGCCCGATATTTAATAAACCTGACTAGAATAGAAAATAGTAAAGTGCCTTACTTTACTATTTTCTATTATTAACATAGTAATTATTATTATTTATACAAATTTTACCATCTCTACATTATTATACCCATAGATTGTATAGGCAACATGCTATAAAATAGGCATCCTTAAAATAATAGCAAAATAATAATAGGGTAAATTCTGTAAAATACTGACGAAAAATACGATTTACATTATATATTTATCGTGGAATGATGTTTCACACATGCTTTTATTGAATGCACTTTTAAAAATATACAATTATCAAGCACCTTATCAATTAGATCATCAGTAAGATCTAGACTGGAACTTTGCCTATGTCTCGTAATTGACCTTTAGTAAGATATTAGTCATGTTAAGGCCACCAGCGATTGTCTATTCTTTGGTCTAACCCTTTACCGTATTTCCCTACATAATAATATCATAATTCATACATTACAAGTACTGATTTTCACTATTGATACAGTTTCCGAAGCACGTTTGAAATTATAGAACACGAGATTTATTATCTAAATATATACCTACTACAAACTGTTAATAGTTTCAAGCCTAGTTGAAAGCATAATTAAATGTTACAATAATTACATTATTAAAGACGTAATAATTATGTAGCAAGGGTTCCATTAAAAAAGTAAAACGGACTTGAGAATTTAGGACAAATTACCAATACAGTTATACGCCCAGTGTGCTAAATGTTATATTTGCATTCAAATTCCTAGTATTCTAAATTGATTTAAGATCTCAATAACCTTCTTAATAATATGTTACACTACAGGTATTAACTGTTTATTACCACAGCTAATATAAAATATCAAATAAAAAATAATCGATTTGCATTCCATCGACAGGCGACTAGAGACTGATTACGAAACTAAAAATAAAACAAGCAGTGTAAACTAATTATTTTCTAATGCACTTTTTATACTGAGAATAATATAATATGTACTAACACAATTAAGGACTTGCTTCTATTGAAAACGTAATAGTTTCGCCGGAGGCATGGACAATTAAGTTTGATTAAGAATCAGGTGCGAGCAATTATTTGAATGTCGACATGTGAATGTATATCGCAATGAGTATGGTATTTTTATTTGGATGGTTTCGTAAAATTATATCAAGTTTATAATAGTTACTGAAATGTCTGACATTATTTAACAAGGTGCGTTATTTAATAATTCCCCGTTAATATTATCTGTAGATACTAACACACATATTAGGTATGTTTGTTTTATGGTGTAGAAAAATAAACCAACAAGATCGTAGAAACTACCGACGCACTACGGCCCAAAAAGTAGGTATAATAAATAAAAAAAAACAAAGCAGTAGTCGATTTCAGTTTCTAAAAAAATTATTGTAAACATTGTCATCCTTCGCGATAGATTGTCAGCCTCGATTCTGTCTGTGGCTTGCATAGGTCCCTCATGAATGCCTTGGTAATTTAGTTTTTCTTTTTAACGAAAAGTGTATTGATCACATATTATGTCCTATTTGTGTTACGGTCGGTTGGTAGAAACACTCGCCTCAAAGTATTGAGATTTTTGATACGAAAAACTAAATATGTTTAGAGCTATGTATTTTTGTCATTCGGTCCATAAAGACACTCATTATAAACTAGCTATTCTGTGAATGACCTCTGATGTATGTGGTTTTGAAGACGAGAGATATAGGGCTCTTTTAAATAGATTCTACTTATATAAAAACTAAAATTACCTTACTCAACAGGAATTTTGTTATAAAATATGAGGGATCGATTTAAGTCTGCAGACATAAAAAGGTTCATAAACTCCGGACAGGCAATAATTATGTTACTATGAAGTATGAAATGACTTCATGTTTTTACTACACCCATTGAGACTTTTTACATGTGCATACCGATAAAACTAGAACATAGCTCAAGATTATGTAAATTAAGTGATGAATTACCGATTCGTTGCACGATAGATAACTAAAAATTATGTAGAGCCTAATCAATTTCTAGTATTACTTAATATTATTTTTGTAAATTCTTATTGTTCACCACGGCGTGGTGGCATTGCAAGATTAATTTGAACCTGGATTTGTTTGCAGATAACACAGCTCATAGGCCTGTTAAGTCCTAATGATTGAGGCCATAGGTAATTCTGGCTGGCAAAGCTCACGTGTCGACGAGATTTTTGGTTGGGTAATGCTGGTTTACTCATAGGAGCATGAAGTTGATAATATGCAAATAAATTGAAAAATCTAGCCAAAGTCAAACTTCTTCTTTCTTAAAGTACCTATACAGTGGTAATTATACAGTTTTTAATATTTTTCTGACAATTCATTACGTTAGGTATTAAGTACGTTTTTACTTATTTGGAATTTCGGTCTTTATAAAAAAGATTGCATGTTTGATTTAGTTTCTGTGGCAATATATTAAGATAAAGTTAGTTCAAGTTATGAGTTATTATGTAAGTAGGTATTTATTATTTACTGGGTTCGACCTGACATTGACCATATAGTTCTAATATCAAATGTTAGAATACGGATCGATTGTGATTCTAGATTCTAGATAAACATTGACATAATATATGAACTTGAGGTTAACCACACATGTCGAAAACCATATTAGCGGCTTCCCCTGACCCCTGATTTGACACTGATCTTATTGTTGTAACTATTTACCACCCTATTTGTTAAAATCAGTTATTAAAGTAATTGTTTTAAATAGCTGAAATTTCTTACTATATTTTATATAATTGCCGGAGCAGGCCTTGCTGCCGTATGGTCGTAATAAAACAGAAAAAATAACTCTCACTAATAAAGAGCAAGATATGTGGTATGTTGTCTCAAGACTGAGTTTGCTTCTTGAATTTCGGAAATTGCTTTAATTGTCATTTACTGCAGAATTACTCAAAGAAAAATCCAAAATACTTGCAAATTAGTTCTATTTAGATAACTAAGATCATACTAAATACATGTTTATGTTATTTTTACGGATCTCTCTCTCTTTCTATCTGCATTGTTTGGAAAAGTATATTCTTGAAGTCATATAAAATATAATCAAGTATTGTAATACTTGATTCTTCACTACATAGTATAAAACAAAGTCGCTTTCTCTGTCCCTATGTTCCTAATCCCTATGTCCCTTTGTATGCTTAAATCTTTTAAAATTACGCAACGGATTTAGATGCGGTTTTTTTTTATAGATAGAGTGATTCAAGAGGATGGTTTTAGTATACTTATAATTTATTAAGTTTTAGACAAAGCGGGCGAAGTCGCGGGCGGTAAGCTAGTATAAAATAAAATATTAACAAAATATTAAGCCTATTAAAATAATTAAATAACAAGATGTTATCAAGACAAAATGAACAAAAAATTTGAATAAAATGGGTAAATAAACAATCTTCACTTCCTTACTTTGTGCTACATAGTTACCTACATTATGTTCATTAATTATATTCAATATAAAGTCGATAATTTTACAATAAACAATTACATACCTACTGTATAGTCCATGCATTAAATATCTCAAATAAAATATGAATATTTACATTTTTATTAATCTTCGTATTGTTTATTTATTCTTTGAATAATATACCGATTTAAATTATTCTCGTTATTTTAAATTACGATCATTATTTTCAATTTAGCGATAGTTGAACAATAATAATAAAATTTAAAATATATGTACACAATTTAATATAAGTGATAATTAGCTGTTAATACATATTATATTCCTCTCATTCACTGAGAGTGTTGACTTTTATCCAGTGACCAAACATACACATTGTTTACCGAATTATAATAATTATTCATATAATCAACTAGCGAACCCGGCGAACTCCGTTTCGCCACCTTATGTTTAAATACCAAACGAAATGTTACATAAAGCGCTGTATGTGAAAAATGATTTTCTTTTGAAATGTTTCCTGAATTTTCTTTGCTACAAACCTCACGTAGCCAGAGACCTTTCCAACGAATGCAAATCCGTGGAAATCGGTTCATGCGTTCTGAAGTTATAGCGTCAGGAAGGAAAACCAGACTTATTTATAAATAGTAGTTACAAGACAAACCTCAGACAATTTTAAAGTATAAGTAGATAATGTTGTACATGTAGTGATGACTTAAAAAAAGAGTAATTAACGAGTAAATCCATAAATATCTTGGTGTGTCTTGTCAAGAAATGCGCACTTGATCGATATGGACATACCAAGCATTCCGTAGTAAATTGATTTGAACTTGTGGTAAAAAATCTTCGACTTTAACTTTAGCTTAAATGTAATTAAAGATAATTAATACTACATTAAATACTATTAACATTTATCGACATAGTAATGTGTTAAAGTTGCATTGTGGAGCTGCTTGGAAGAATAAAAAATGTCTTGGATTAATGTTGTACCAGCATGTACACTAGGCATCATTGTAATACCGCGTTTGTTTCTCCGTTAAAATCTAATACATATATAAAATTATCTCGTGTCACAGTTTTCGTTGCCATACTCCTCCGAAACGGCTGGACCGATTCTCATGAAATTTTCTCTGCATATCGGGTAAGTCTGAGGATCGGCCAACATCTATTTTTCATATGTAGGTACCACGGGTGAAGCCGGGGCGGACCGCTAGTAATATAGATATTTTACGTGTATGTGTAACAATACATAATATGGGATAAAATCTACTACTATACCAATTTAATAAATTATCTTCAATGCTAAGCAGTAAGCTCTTGACTGAATTTTGTAGAGCAATTAGGACACATTAGAAGAATATAATATAGAATAGGATTTACCCATATTCTTATTCAAGAATCTATGCCTCTCTAGATGCACATAGATTGTGGACATGCATATTTAAAAACTTGTCATAATAAATGAAATGATTCCAGTTTATATCAATGTAAAAGGTCGATAGTTTCAATGAATTTGTTTTAGCATTTGAGAAACAATCTGTATGAAAATTATAAACTTTTCGGTTACATTATTGAAACCGCAATTCTTTTTTCTTCTTTTTATTGGTACCTTCTGTGGTGTCATATAGATTTCGTTTAGTACTGATAAGGCGGTTAAGTTTTTCGTTTAAAAATAATTATAAATTATAATATCACGCTTTTTGTTTCTATTGTTTATAGTCTAAGATCCCATTGCAGGTTTAATTTGCCGTGATGTAGACTATAAATAACAAGTGAACGGAATTTTTTTCCAACAATCGATGTGAAAAAATTTAATTAAACATGCTTGCGGTCAAATTTTGACTGGCAACCTAGTCGATATAATTATTTTCTCCTAATAAAATTATAAATGAAACATTATCCTGGACAAATCAGCTTAAAGAACTGAGGAAAAAAGTGTTTGCAGCAGCTGGTTCTCTCAGACGACTTAGGAACATTCTGCCTATTCCCACTAAAATTGTTCTTGCTCAGTCCCTTCTTCTATCCCTCTTTGATTACGCAGATGTCTCCTATCCTGACCTCCTTGAATTCCAACTTGATAGTCTTGAGCGTCTCCAGAACATCTGTGTGAGATTTGTTTTTGGTCTGCGCAAATATGATCACATTAGTGAATTCCGCACAAGACTCAAGTGGCTCCCTATCAGACTCCGCCGGAATGCTCATATCCTAAACCTTTTGTACTGCATCCTCTTCTGTCCAAATACGCCTTCCTACCTTAAAAGTAATTTCCAGTTCCTGAACTCCTCCACCCGTTCCCCGCGATCCTGTAATAAACTCCTATTACATGTTCCTATTCACAGATCTAATTTCTATGACTGTTCCTTTACGGTCCGTGCTATCAGGCTGTGGAACAGTTTGCCCGACAAAATCAGAAGGGCAGGGACATTAAATGAGTTTAAAAAGCAGCTAAATATTTACTATTTATCTTTATAATATCCGTATGTATGTGTATGTATAATATATGTAGTCTTATACTTATTTATTTAATGATTTTTGTGTTCTGCACCATCAACCTCATCATAAAACGTAATTCTCATGATCCTCGACTAAAGGTTGCCTGGAAGAGATCGCTGCTTTAGCGATAAGGCCGCCTTTTTGTACGTGTTTGTTTGCATGTGTTTTTTCGTATTGTCTCCTTCTGTTGGTGCAAATAAAGTATTTTCATTCATTCATAAATATACATAAAATTTTGATTTCATCAAAAAATTAAAAAACTATGAACGTAGTAATCCTGCGGCGCGGCGGGATCTTGTGCTATTATGATACGCAGAAAGTTATAACTTATAAAATAAACAAAATATATTAAGATCTCTAATTATCAACATTAAGTTTTAAAAATAAACGATACACAAGTCACAACAACGAATTGTGTTGTAATTATTCATCCCTGTATAGGCATGCAATGTATTTGTTACTAGCTGTTGCGAATTAATCGCCGCTTGTAATGATAGTTTATTACAAGCACCGCCGGTTGTTGTTTTATTTATTTACTCTTCATTTCATTGCACCACTTTAAGACATGCCAATTAAACTTTAGAATATCATTATAATAATATTATTTTCTTTAATAAGGGAAAACTTTAAAGATTTGTCACTATTCAATTAAAGGTTTTCGCTATTTTCTCGTAATCGACAAATTGTTTTCATGTACTTGATATGAGAAATATTTATGATATTGGTAACCTCTCAGCCCGCCTTAACAAATATCCGAATATATAATGAGTAAATAATGGGCAGAGGTCGATATACTGGTGTCGCGTGGGTCTCGGTCCAATGCCCACTTGCGGTTGCACTAATTAGATTATGTTACCATCAAAACTGTTGCACGCAGCAATTAACTGTCTTCAAAGTAATTACTGACGTCACTGGACTTGCCTAATCTTGCAGTCATCAACTCGACTGCACGAAATATGAGCCTCAAATGGAAATTTAGTTGAGTAACGTCGAGAGCGTATGTTAGAGAAATTCAATTAAATATTGGTCTGCATGTGTGTTTATTTTATTTCTCAATTAATTCGCACCCACTAAGTGAAAATGAAGGTAATGTTTCCAATTAACTGATTTGAAGCATTCATATTTACATATTAAAATCTCATCTCCGTACGTATTTGTGAGTTCTGTTTATTTTTGATGACAGATAGCATAGCATATCTCCATGACGTATTCTCTTAGTTTTTAAGTATATTTCATTTCTTTTTAGATCATAAATAGTCAATGAATATCATAAAAAGTCAAGCTGGCCGGCGGTAAATATTGAACTTTCCTAATTTAATAAAGCATTTCCACTATTCTCAATAGGTAATAGACAATACTTAATACAAAGGAACTTACCAGAAATGCGAAAGTATTCAAGGATACTTGTTCTCAATCACGCAAATACCAAGATCTGACGCTTTTGAAACATGCTATACGGATAATTATTATTGCTTATTAATGTGACCAGAAAACCTATTTACTTTTGTTAAATTTAAATTAGAAATGGGATAACTTTTTTGGGGCCATTAGGGTCGCGCATATAAACCACATCAGACATTTTTTTTTGTAGGACTAATATTTTGAATAATAAAAATATACTTTACAAAACGACCGCAAGTATTTTTTTATCGTGAAATAAAAATCTAAATGTTTTATCTCTGTCTAAGCGTCTCTGGGCATCTCGGCAAAAGGAAAAACTGATGATCTGAGATAATATTTGAGGGGACATGGTACTACTTTACCGACTCTACATATTTTCTTATAATTATTGACAAAATCAAAATTTCAGGCCATGAACCGGCTCATATTTTAGCTACATAGATATGACGTCGAAACTATACGTATATAAAATCACTAGCTGTGCCGCGCGGTTTCACCCGCGTTGCTCCGCTCCTGTGTCTTAGCGTGATAATATAAGTAAAGCATAAATTACTCGTGGTTAATGTAGCTTTCGAATGGTGAAAGATTTTTTAAAATCGGTCCAGTATAGTTTATGAGCCTATATTCATTACAATCAAACAAACAAAGTTTTCCTCTTTATAATATTATCAGTATACCTAGATATCTAAATATAAAAATAATTATAGAAAAAGAAACATAAAATCACTACGCTAGAAATGACTATACTTGGAACTCAGTCAATCTAAATGCGAAAGCCATAAATCAAACAATACGACAAATACGTAATTTATTGTAACAGAGGCAGTGATATTTTTTTTTGAACTTCAAATGAATATGTATGATTCAATAACGCTTATGGCAAGCATTTCCTTCTTGAGACAAATTGTCGAATTATTTACGAACTAATAATATTTTTCTAGAGCTAAGTAAGTAGTTGAAAAATGTCATTTTATTTTTCATTATATTCCTTGAAGTACGAGGATGGTTCTTGTGTAGAGAAAACGTAAACATGTACAATGGGCGAAGCCGGGGTGGACCGCTAGTAATAAATAATGATATACCTGTCCAACATTCCAAATTTGAACACGCGTAAATAGTTGAGCGTTGAGAGCAAAGACATGAGAATAAGAAAACAATAAATTGTCGCTATTAATAACATTCATTAACTCAACACGTAAAAGTATCATTAGCTCAACTACATTCTTGTTTTGGTTACATTAATAAACAATAAACAGTGTAAGGCGAAAACAATTCTCTGATACAGAACCACCGCGCCCACTTGCTCTTAACATTCTCTTGGTACAGTCGTTCGTATTTATCATTTGGAAATTAACGCTTATTTCTAAATTAATGTGCCTAGTTGTATAGTTGTTTTTTTTTCACTTCACTTAAGTTCATAGGACACATCTGTTTCCTCAAATATTTTTAAAGTGAATTGCTATAAAGTACCTAATGACGAATACGAACGACTAAAAGGTGCAAAAGAAAAAGCCACAGTTACTTACAAGTTACAAATACATTTCCATTTAAAAGGTATAAGTACTTTTGAAATTATATTCTGTATAGTTATTGCGTTTTGTAATTTTTAGATTTCTTAAATTTTTCTTTAGCCTTTTATTCAAACATCTACGTTATATTTTCTTATTCACAAAGTACGTAAGTATAAGAGCTTATTGACATGCATCTCAATACATATTAAAAACACTTTTCACTTCTGCATTCAACATTACTTTCGATATCGAAAACAAAGCGTTGTTATTATGGGCCATGGTAATGATAAGAAAAATTACGCAATGCACTTGTAATACAAGAAACTTTCAATGCTCAGCCATACCTTTGTTAGGAAGCAAAAATTCAAATAATTAAAATTCATAGACAGTTCAATTTGCCATGAAAATGGATGCGCAATAGGGAACAAAACCTTTATAAGTACATATTAATTGTCATTCAAATTATTGAATTCCTAATCTGCAGAAAATGTATTGATTTATATTAATTGGTAGTATTAAAGCACAAATCAATTGTCAACTTGTAGCTTTGTACCTAATTACCACATTTATTGAAACCCTATTAACAAACTTAAAGCGCTGCGCAGAAAAGCGCCGGCCTCGAGATTCGCAGTACACAAATATGAATTCAAATATTGTCTATTTTGATAAGAAATGCCATATAACATTCTCAACACTTGTTGCGTATAAGTGCGTGTTACCCCACAATAAATTACTAAATAGCCCCTTGTTGCAACCTCGTTTCGGCTTCAGAATATCCGATAGACATTGGAGCAAGAACGCGGTGAATGGGTGTGGCTCGATCTCGAACAGTCAAGACGATAAATGCGTTATTAGAAATTCTACGGCGTTACGGAACTATAGCAGGATGTGTGATAAGTTATATAATCATAAAAGCTAACAAGTAAAAATGTTATCCTGTTCAATTATTGGAATATATGTAATTAAATGTAATGGGGGCAGTATGTAGATAACGATAACTTTTTCTGCTATAGTTGGCTCTAAAAATAATCGATATAGATAGTATAAATATTGATAGTAATATGATTTTATTGGTCGAAAATTGTTCAAGTTTATCTTTTATTGTTTTTTTTTTATAATTATTAATAACCAACTAAGTAATGAGATGTCTTTATTTTATTAATTTAAAATGAAAGAATGGTTCTATCACTTATTATTTATATATTAAAATGAGTATATATAAAGTATGTAATTTCATTTTCTCAAATTCGATACAGATAGGTACACAAAACCTAATTAGATAATATAATAAAATAGACCTCTAACTCTTGAATACCTACTTATAAATTGTAATAGTACATACCTACCTACCTAAAATGTTATGTTTAAATTATATTTAATAAAATACCTACATGAAACAATTTGTTCTGAACGCGCTTACCAACAATCAATTTATCAGAACTAGCATAAATCACACAAATCGCAAATTTATGATTGCCCATAAACTAGACAATAAAATAATAGACGGGAACACAAAACTAATATAGTTAGCTATATAATTTTATTTACTTAACGCGTACCTTTATCCAAATATATATTATATATCTAATATTATAATGTAGGTATTAGGTCATGTGGTATTAGTTTATAGTTACTTATTAGGTAGATAAATACCTATTGAATGAAAATATCTAAATAATCCAATCGAAAATATTAAATAAATAACTATAAATATTTCAGTGCAATTTTCACACACTGCACGATGTGCTGCTGATCCCATACTAAACACTAAACTTTGGCTTGTGTTATGAAAACTTACATAATACTGATAAACATACATATAACTATATACTTTTAAATAACTACTTATATAGATAATTTACACCCAGACACAAAGCACACAACTATGTTCATCACACAAATATTTGCCCTGGGTGGGAACTGGGAATCGAACCCACGACCCGGCCACAACTAGGTACACTATAAACTTTCCTTACTTTTCGGATTATTATTTTTTTTTTATTTAAATTAATTTAACAATACAATACATATTTACAAAAAAAGTATCTCACCTACCGGAGAAATATACTTAAATGATCATAATTAGATCTAGACAATGAATTAATTTGTATAATTTATCATATTTATCAGCATACTAATCTTTCAAAATTATTACTTACTTACATTATTTATTAGTGCAAATTAAATTTTATTTTTTCTGTAAAGTGCTATTTATTTTTCTTATCCTCCTTGTAGTAAGTATATTAACTCTTTTGTTGAAATAGTCGCCTGCAGTGTAAGTAGTCTAGAGTGTTTTTTTAAGTTCCATAATCGAATCGCGATTTTCGAATTCTTCCAGCTGCAGACTGCTTGGTTTTAGCAGCCATTATTCTTTTCAGTCTATTATTACGCACTACCATAGATAATAATATCTATACCTAGCACTATAATATATACTGGTTACTAGTTGTAGGCTCTCACAAATTTGAATACATACCGTAAAATGGGGCTAATTAAAACACTTTTTTCGTCAAACAGGTGTTTATAAATAAAATTCTAACTCAAATGATATGAAATATTTTTTTTTAGTAGATTACACAACAAACTTTAAATAATAATGATCGTAGTATACTTTCTGTAAATATATTTTAAGATATAATACTTTATTGTTGCTATTCCAAATATCGCATCAATGGGGTTATTTGTAATCTCACTTTTTTGCCTCGGTTTTTCTTTTTTTTTTAGTTGTGTCAAATTAAAGTCAGTGAGCTATATTTGGAAAAGTTATAGGGTTAGATGTGGCCTTCATTTCACCTTAATTTAGCTCTCTATATGCCACAGACAAGCCAAAAATAACAACGGAATATTCATTCACTAAGAGATCTATGGCTTCTTTGGGGTTATTTGGAATGTAATGTTAATATATCAAAGGTATTGTAAATGAAAGTGAAGCTATATTTGGAATATTTAAGGGCAAGTACGATCTATCTATGTAAATAAAAATGCATTGCTTAATGTGTTGCTAAGATCAAAACTCGAGAAAGGCTGAACCGATTTCGCAATTATTGTTTTTGCGTTTGTTCTTGTCAAGAAAAGGTTTTTATGAAAGAAAAGTATAAGAAATTTGCAAGCAAAATTACGTGGGTGAAGCCGCGCTGGACAGCTTGTTTCAAATAAAAATGTATTGTGCAAAATGAGTTAGCTGTGTATATACAGTGACGTGATTATTTTATGAAATGTTTATATTATGTATTAAATAAAACAACTTGAGTCAATCACAATATTTATTCTTCTTCTACAAATTATGGTATTTAGGTACTATTTAGTCACACTTATTTCGAAATGTTAAATATACCTACATACTTAGTAAACTTTCGTTGGTAGGTCCGCACCATATTAAAGTTGATCTGTAGCAAATAAATGAACATTATAAAAAATATATTTTTTCCTACGACGCATTATTCCATTAAATAAATACGCGGACGCATGCAATTGCGTTTATTATTGTCGTAAATAAATAAAAGTGTATAGAACGAAAAAAAGGAATCTAAAGAATAACTAAGATCATTCAGGTGTAAATTAAACAATAAACATGTAGGAAATTTTAATTTCATACAGTGCAGTACAGGTAAATTATTTTGTGAGTACATACCTACCTATGCGAGAAATATCTTGCCCTTAACATACCCAAATTTCGCAATTGGGACTATTTGGAACTATGATGAAATTCCTTGGCAATGTATAACAAGCTTTAAAGGGGCTATTTGAAACTTCGTTCTTATTAACCCCGAAACAGAAACCAAATATCCCCATTTAGAAAAATCTAAATATATGCCAGCTCGAAAAAGGTAGAAACGAGCAAATAGAAACACTTAAAAGCGCATAAAACACACTATTACTTAGTTTAGTCAAATCCTTACATACCTGTCTAGATTTTGGGTTTCAGACGAAAGTTATCCAGGCACGAAACACACTCAAAACACAACGCTTTTTTAAATTACGATTTGAACCTAAGAGCAATTAACCTATAGAGTTCTTATATTAAGACAGAACAAAATACATATTTTCTAATCTACTTACTCTTAGTCAATAACAGCATAAGCCAGATTGAGATAGCGATAGAGTATCTGCACTGTCTTCAAACGTAGCGCGCCGGCAGTCAGTTTGTTTTCCAACCAGCTGGTGGGCTCAGTGCGTCAAGTGTTTTTAACGAAATATTTAGAAAATATAAAGTGTACAGTGTTTCTTTTTATTTGTCAGTGTGCTAAAATAACTATTGTATGTTTAGCAACCGGCTATCACTAGTCGAATGGGAGTTTTGGATAAAAACAATGTAAAAATATCTTTCCATCGGTAAGTGATTTTCAGCAAATTGATAAATATTTATGTTTTAAACCTATTTGAAGGTTTTATCAAGCGCTTTTTTGTAATTTTATGTTGTAACTGTAACATTTACCCACTTTATGGGGTTGTGGAATATAAAAGAATGAAATAATTTTTAAAAAACGTCACAATAATATCACGTTTGGCATTTTGTTTACCACCGTAGTGTTGTAACACATCTAGCGTATATTATCGATTTATGACAAAAAATCTATTTCATATTAACGTTGATTTATTTATTTTGTTTCATAAATCAGATTTATATGTAGTTGTTGTTGCAAATAATAGATGTAAATTTTTTACCGCAGGAAAATAAAACATACCACGTGGTTGTTTTATTTGCCCTATGTGTTTTAGTTTTCGTTTGTTGTTTATTAATTTCTCTTTCAGATTATTAATAAATTCATTTTGTTTTAGATTTCCAGAGCTAAATAAAAAATGGGTATAAAACGTGAGACATGAGTTGATTGGACGCCGCCACAATTTGCAATATTGTGTTCACTGCATTTCGAGCCTACGTGTTATCAAGATGGATACTCTAGAAGAATTGTGCAATCTTAGGGCGTATTCAGAAAGAAAGCTTGAAACTTGTAAGCGCTTATCGGCGCTTGTCAATGCTGGTTCGTTCTACACAAATTTTATATGGCAGCCACCAGCATTGTTGAAGCTTGTCGGAACTTGTCGGCGCCGATCAGTGCTTATAGGCGCATGTTCATATATTTTCCTGCGCAGGTTACCAGTGCTGACAAGCGCCGATAAGCGCTTATAAGCGCTTATAAGTTTCAAGCTTTCTTTCTGAATACGTTATCGCTTACGTTTTTTTTTTGTTCCTGTAGATAATAAATACATTTGATTAAAGAGAGTGAATTTTTATTTTGAAATTTTTTACACATAAGTTACCTACTTTAAATGTGTAACTATGTGAAAATTAAACGGTTGATTAAATGACAGTTCTCATAGATGAGAAACTACTATTGAAATACATACTTAATATACATGCGTTTTCAAAGAAAAACCCGCATAGTTCCCATTCCTGTTGGATTTACGGGATCAAAAGTAATTTTTCCAAATTTCATTGTAATCGGTTTAGTAGTATTCGCGTGAAAGAGTAACAAACATCCATCCTCACAAACTTTCGATTTATTAGTAGGATGTTAGGAAAATGTTTTCATTAAGACTGTCCTTTTATTAACTTGTTAAAATGCTGCATGATTCCTTCATGCTGACTGTGCCTTTCTCCTCACTCCTTTAACTTTATCATCATTTCCTTCTTTATTTTAAATTACATTTCAAGTTTTAAAATTTCTTTTATAATGTACTAACTTTCCGCCCGCGTTTTTAAAGAAAATCCTGCACAGTTCCCGTTCACGTGGGATTTCCGGGATAAAACCTAACCTATGTGTGTATGTACAAAATTTCATTGTAATCGGTTCCGCAGTGAAAGAGTAACATCCCTTCTCACATAATTTCGCATTTATTATATACGTAGGATTAAACAAATAATGTATTCAACTGAAATTAATTATAAGTTTTGTTTTTTTATTATTTATTATTTCACGAAACCGTAAATGCAAAATACATTCACGATTTTATCGATTGAAGCACATCCCATCACTATCACCTTCTATCTATCTAAATACGTACCTATAGTAAAAATGGTGCCATGACTATGTTGAAACGTAGCTTGTTGTCTATAGCTGTCTCATTCTTTCATACGACGTTTTCTTTAGATAGAGAGAAACAAATATATGTAAATTGTATACGCTCGATACAAGTACTCTATAGGTTAATTGCTCTTAGATTTGAACCACTTAGAAAGCCGTTACCTGTCAAAATTCCTGTGTGACATTGACATTAGTTGCCACTGTATTGCCAGATGGTAAAATATAATTCCTACTGTTCTCAGATATAAATATCAACACGATCAAAACTTTTTTTTCGTAAATTTCAAATAGCCTCGCGAGTTCTAAATAACCCCATCTTACGGTACCTACAATTTGCATAATATTACTTGACATTAAAAATATTAAGGTTGAATAGTAGATATTATCCGGTAATGATACGATCTCCTGCCGACCTTTAATTGCGATTGACCGATATTTTGACCTTTCATACCACTCCCAAAGCCAAGTTCCTTGGTTCACACAAAATTCATATTGAATATCATTATGTTATGTTGCAATCATAGACACCGATTTCTATAACGATGAAATATTAGAAAACCATAGATTCACTCGAGCGTGAAATAGTTCAATTGTGTGTAAAAGTATCTACAGTAGAACCCGTTTAATACGATCACGCTTATTACGATTTCTCGTATAATACGCCATTTTGCATCAGTCCCTGCAACTTGAGACATGTTTTCATACATTATTTAACGCTTAATACGATCATCATTCCGTTTAATACGCTCTAACGGCGAACACATATTACCCCTGCGACAGCGGCCGACTCAAACCCGACTGACTGAACTGACGCGATGACTGCAGTGGTTTCCTGGATATTCATTGATGATAATGTATCATCATAAGAAATTCAATCTATTGAACAACTTATTGAGAGTGTGAATAACACACAAGAAGAGGCTCAAAGTGGTAATGATCAAGAAGATGAGTCAACTCCGATATTGACACACGCTCAGGCATTATCAGCAGTTAATGATTTAAGACGCGATGTAACTTCTTTAAATCAAAAGCGACGACGACAAAAATTAGTTTCGGATAGTTCGATTCCTGGTCGATGCAAGTGATTTTTAGAAAATCTTTGAATGCAGTTATGATTCTTTTTAAAAATAAAGGAATGTTTCCTTTCAGCAAAATTTGCTATCATTAGTATTTCAAGTACTTTCCCTCCAGGGCCCATCGAAATTTCCACACTGTATATTATAATAACGTAATTTTGTATAACGTACATAATGTTTAAATGTACAATATACTACATCCGAAAAACCATAATAAATATTAATACATAATATGTATGTAGTAAGTCCGTTTTTTTATTTCCCGCTTATTACGCTTTCCCGCATAAGACGCGTTTTTCGTTGAGTCCCTGGAAAATCGTCTTAAACGGGTTTTACTGTACTTTAAAAAATTACATTTTGTTCAACGGTGTAATATGTCGTTATAACTTATAAGTTATAATATAACTAAGTTGTACCATACTTTGGTCAGATCTTGATTGTAACTAAGTACTGTGTTCATTTTATCGCATATTTTTATAGCACATTTTTTTATAATTTTATCAACTATCAAGGCACGTCCAATTCATGAATTAAACTATAAACATGTCTTTCAATACGTCAATGCTAAGCGTCAATGTTTGACGTATTTATTAAATTCTCAGTTTGAACTGATCCATAACGGAAACCGTTATAATAATCTAGTCACTGTAGATATCTACTGATAGTATTTGTTTCACTTTATATTTACTTAGGTACTGACTTGTATATGTGCGATGTAAGATATTTAAGAATAAAGTTTCTTATCTATCTTTATTATATAATAGCTTTCCGCCCTCGGCTTCGCCCGCGCAGTCAAAGAAAAACCCGCATAGTTCCCGTTCCCGTGAGATTTCCGGGATAAAACCGATCCTATGTCCCGGGGTAAAAATTAGCCTATGTCCTTTCTCGGGTATCAAAATATCTCTATACCAAATTTCATGCATATTGGTTCAGTAGTTAAGGCGTGATTGAGTAACAGACAGACAGACAGAGCTACTTTCGCATTTATAATATTAGTAGGGATATAATAAAAATATAATACCTATATATATACTTAAAATAATATAATAATGAATATAATAATATACATAACATATAATATATAATAATAAATAAATAAATATTATAGGATATTATTATAATAAATGAATTGTTGTTCGTTAGTCTGATTTAAACTCGGGAACTTTACATACGATACATATTTATTTACTTAGCTTATCGATAGTTCAACACGCAATTGATACCTACCCATTCCTATTGGTTACACACACATCTACGTATAGTATCTATAGCTCATCTGTCTACGATGGCGATGCGCACTAAACAATTTGTGCAAAACACCTTAAAGCGTCTTATTCACGGTCCATCTTGACGTACGTCCCGCCAAGGTCATACACGATGCACGACGCATATTCACGGTCCATCCCCGCTGTACGTCAGCTCAAGGCTGCCAGTGTTGCCACCGAAGTATCAAGCTACCCACCAGAAGAGACCTCTGAAACCACCAGAAATCCACTGTGCTGGATGTATAAAGAGTAAATAAATATTTTTAAAAATGTGTTTTTTTGTACTTTTTGCAGTACCTAAGAATTTTTCATTATTTTTAAATGAATTATATGAATCCAAACATTCCAAATCTAAATTTATTTCAAGAGCTCATTTTTAATTAATTTTTAATGAAGCTCGGTTTCTCTCTTCCCGCCACTTCACATTCATGACCGAAAAGACTCTTTCAGTAAATGCTGAAGTGGCGGGAACAGAGAGTATAATATAGCTAATCATTTTTTTTAAACAAACAAATTCGTTAGGACATTTTTTTAAAATAAATTGCCATTTTTCTGCAGTGGACTTTTGCATAAAATCTTTGTTATTCAACAATTCGCCTTGGAGTTCTTTTAAAATAATAACTTCTGAATATAAACTGTCCATGTGTACTAGGTTGATCCAAAAGTAATGATAATTGGGTATTTCCTGTGTACATAAAAATATAAAATAACTGTTTCTTGCTTGCTCATGTACTCACTACGTTATCACAAAACTAAACTAACTACTAAGTTATCACAAAAAAATCATATCAATAGGCCACGTTTCCAAGTATTTACATTAATTTCTGTTGGCAACACTGATCTGCTGTACAGCAAGCCTATTCACGATCAAGCATGCACGATGCACGATGCGCTTGCACGACGTTCGCGGTGGTGGGGATGCTCGCTGGACGAAAAATTCGTCGTGCACATCCAGCAACGTAATAATAATAATTATTGACGTACGTCAAGACTATTCACGGTCGTTTTGCGTCGTGCATCGTGTATGACCTTGGCGGGACGTACGTCAAGATGGACCGTGAATACGACGTTTAACAAAACACACACTCTATACTACTGTAATAATATATACTCTAAGCTTGGAATGCAGTTCTATTTTTTTTAATTAAGGAATGTTTCCTTTCAGCAAAATTTACTATCTCCAGTATTTAAAGTACTTTTCCTCTTGGGCCCATCGAAAATTTCCACCCTGTATAGGTACCCTAGTGTATTTCCCACAGTGGCAACGCTTGATGTCGCGTGATGCCGCCGGCGCCGCCAGCGTAGGTAACTATGTACGTAGTATATTATATCTGTCAACTGTGGTAGGTACTTACGCTGCCACATGAAAATATGCTAGGGTTGCAAAAAAGGGGAAATAAAACAATTGTGATTATTTACCATTTATTTATTCATATGTCCATTTATTCATAATATGTTCATTCGATTTATTAAATCTGATGTAAGTAATTATTTGTTCATCTATACTAAAATTATAAAGCTGAAGAGTTTGTTTGTTTGTTTGTTTATTTGAACGCGCTTATCTCGGGTCGAATAATTCTTTCGGTGTTAGATAGCCCATTTATCGAGGAAGGCGATATAGGTATTACTTATGTGACCTCTCTCTCAATAACTGTAAAATAATTTCGTATGCCGATTGCCGACGATACTACTCTGATTCTTTATGCCCAGACATGGAATGAGGTACGTAGTGTTGCTGAAAACGCCTTAAAACTTGTCCAATATTGGTTGCAACAAAATCTTCTTACCCTCAATATTGCGAAAAGTAAATTCATAACTTTTGCCCCCAAAATTTCGTCCATGCCCCCACTAACATTCACTATTTGCGCCCATGGCTGTCTCAAAACTGACCCTTTTGTTCAATGTTATTGTACACATCTGGAGAGAGCCACTAGCTTAAAATATTTGGGAGTTTCAATAGATCCGACATTGTCGTGGAAGCAACAGATCGATACCGTTTGTTCTAAAGTCAGAAAGTTAACATATGTTTTCAAATGCCTCAGAGGAGACTTCCGTTATTTAAAAACCGTCTATTACGCACTGATTCAGTCTGTTACTTCTTACTGTCTTACCTCCTGGGGACAGGGGAGGTTGTGTTAAATCTCTGATGATTCGCTTAGAACGAGCCCAACGGGCTGTACTAAAGACAATCACCAACAAACCTCTCCGCTTTCCAACTAGCAAATTGTATGCCCTATGCCAAGTGCCCTCGGTATGTCAATTTTATATATACTAAAAATTGTTATGAGAAAACACTTGGATACTTTTTATGACCCCAACCGTATAAATTCCAGGCGTATCTATGATGTGTACTATTCAATATAACGTCGCAGAACCGCGGTACATCCATTTATTAGTTCCCTAATCTATAGGTCATAAACTCAATCAGGTCTTAAATATCTACCCACTCTGTTATTTTAAACTTAAAAATATAGTCATTGATTGGCTTTTGTCTCGTTCGTATGAAGGAACTTCAAACTGAAGAAATTATTAAATTTACAGTCTAAAACTTGGAAAAATCCATACACACTGGCACATACTTACACACACACACACACACACACACGCACACACACACACACACACACACACGCACACACACACACACACACACACACACACACACACACACACACACACACACACACACACACACACACCATACTCACACACTCATCTACTCATACACTCACGAATACACATCTTAATTTTGTACTACTTTTTTTTTCTATTTTTAACTGACTTAATTTTCATATTATTGTTAAATTGTTATAAGATGGAACTTATTTCATGTATGGAGGTGAGCGTTGGCATCCGTTCCACAGCTCTTATGCTTTTACGGATGTCATCGTAATTTAAGTTTAGGTATGTACAATTTGTTATTATGTTCCAAATAAAGAATTTTTTTTTATCGAGTACAGCGTTATTGAGTACACATCACTACGATCACGTGGCGGCAATGAGGTGCGCGAAGGCGTGGCGAAGGCTGCGCGAGCGAGCCTGCGCGTTTCCGCCTCCCACTTCCCCTTCACCCCCGCGATTCTAGATTTATTTTCATAAAAATAAATACAACAATCGCTTTACCGATGAAAAGTGGTACTGGATTTCAATTTTGTGTTTTTTCTAGTATCGTTCTTGCAAGATCGAACTGCACATTTCACCATGTTTATTCGTAAATTTGAAAAAAATCCCTAGAGAAACGCACTTCGATAGCACTCAACCACAGAGCAAGTAATATAGGAACTCAACCACGACTACGAGAATTATTATACCTAGTACTCTTTGACTACGAGGCACGTGCGCTTGCGGCGGGAACGTCGTGTTGTTCCCACCTGTGCCTACTGTTCCCACTTCGTTGTAATACTAGAGAATATAATAATAGACTAATCCACGAACGCGCTCTAAGAATGTAAGTAACCTTTATAATTATACGAGGTATATAAACAGTATTAATCATTGTTTTTTTAGCATAATATTTAAAAAAAAACTTTTATTTTGTTTTAACGAAACATAATAAATGGCAACATTGGTTCAATACACACGGTGACTCATGTGAAAAATACCTATTGTCCTACGTCCTATTTATTTTAATATTTACGTAGTAACTAATACTTAATCTGTGTTTAATATTTACATTGGTCATCGACAGTGTAGATACTAGATAGAATATTTCCTTGACTTTTTTATTGGGTGTATAATTTTTCGTAATCAGTGTTTGTGAATAATCAGCACATTATCTTTTCATATGAATCATATTAATAAATGTCCTTTTGGAGTACTTAATAGTTAATACACTGATCTGTAACTCTTGGATAACACACAACAGCTGAAGGTAAGAAAATGTTGATTCTTACAAAAATATAATTAGATGAATAAGTAAAACTAATTATAACTGATGCATGAAGTACACAAAACTTTAATTAATCGTTATAAGCACAAACGATGTGTTGAATTGACTATTTAATCGAAAGCAAGTTGCCGGCAAATATACCTATGACGTCACTTGATGTTTAATTTTAGAATGTGAATCAATAATTGATATACAAAAGGTACGTACCTATGTATTGAAACCTAAAATTTCAATAAAAAACCTAGGTAACAAATATTAAGGTACCTAATAGCTTTAGGAGCTTTGTAGGCGATAGATTTATTTACATATTGAGTGAAAAAGGGCTAAACTGTACTCAGTATTTTTTTTTTTGTGATTAGCAATAATAATTGTCCTATGGAAGTTGGAACGTAAATCTGAAATTTCAGTTGACGGATACTTTTAGTTTTTGTGTTATGGATTTTTGAAAATGGGAAAATTACTATAGAATGTTACTCCACATTGATTTATTTCTGCTCAAAGACTAATACTACTAACCTGACTGTCCACCATGGTGCTCAAATCGGTTCGAGTGAGAGATTTTTGCGTTTCCACTTGTCTCTTTTTAAATTGGTAACCGTGGCTCAACAAAATAAAGGACAAATTTCTTGAAAAGCCAGCGAGCAGGTAAATGTCCAGTACATATTATAAATATTAATTTTTGGTAGGTAAACATAGATAAACAGTTATTAACAATTTGTAAGGTAGTAAATTTAGATTTATACTTCTATACTATTAAAGATTCAATATGGATATGTACATATAAGTAACTATCGGACTGTCAGCATTTTTTTTCTTTATATAAAAGATAATCTATTACTATTGCAGCATTACAAAATGGCGCCGACAATGGTTGAAGAAAAAACACTCGGCGAAATACATCGTAATTTCAACAAATTAGTCAATGATGCGATTACAGAAACTACAATCAAAGACATTGAGGACATCAATTACAATGATCCAGATTTGGATAACTTATTTAAGATTGACTATGCTTGCCGTAAAAAATATGTAGAATATGTTCTCAAAGTACTAAAATGCAAAGATATATTATATTGTTCAAAAGCTATTAAAGGATCGTCTTGGTTGATCAACGATCCTCAATATTCTAATATTATGAACGCAGAATACTTATTCCAAAAATTATTTCCAGAAATGATATGCACCGCACGCAATAAATTTCTGTTGCATATCAGATTACATCTGAAAGATGAAAAACGCGCTGAGGATTTCTTTATGCATTTAAAAGACCAAAACTTAAAATGTGCTATAAAATGGTTGCCTTACTGTTCTTCATCATTTATCGCAGAAAATATTGTGAAATATGTCAATCATATATCACCAAACGTATTGATGCGACTCATTGAGATATCATTGAGTTTTCTTCATATCTACTGCAAAACTAATAGTGATAATAATCGTGGAAGGTCTAATTATTCTGCACTCAAATTGGGAATGAAATATACAAACCAGGATAATATAGAAAAATATTTAGATATATTTGATAGTGTTGAACAGTACCACAGACCACACATTAATCCGAAAATAACAAATTTAATGATGACGAAATGTCCAGAACGAATATTAAATCAGTTGGAGCAATATATTGATCAAGTTGATATTAAAACATTTGCAAAATATATTAAACAAGGCGATATGAAGGATTTTCTCGTTCTTCGGATAATTAATGGTAACTTAGCACATAAATTGGGAACGAAGATAGAACATTTCATAGTGCGGCTGCCCCAAAAGGATAGGTTTGAATTTGTAAGAATGCACTTCATTGATATAAAAAATAGCTTTTATGCATGTGTTCCGGGCACTTTTCAAAATATTTACGTCTGGTATCGATATGCTTCTTTTGATGACGCTTTTCTAGATTTAAAAAAATTAATCAGGCTTGAGTCTAATCCTAGCGAAAGACTTGCTATGATGTCAGTTATTCTAGCTTGTGCCAGAAATAACTCTCAGAATATACACAATTTACTCAAGTACTACCGGGACAATCATATAAATGAGGCATTCAAATTTAAAATTAGTTTCATCAACAATCTTTTACACTCGACGAATGTACATTCATTAGATCAAGAGACATGGAAAATTTTAAATGACATTTTCTGTAGTATGGAAGTTTATACAGAATCTAATCATGAATTACAATCTTGTATTAAATACATAATATTATACAAAATAATTCATAACGAAGCTATTCCTGATATTATAATTTCAAAGTTCAATTTTAGAACGTTTAAAAAAGAACGTAATGGATTAAATGATGACGACCGAGAAAAAGTATTTGAATATTTGTTTAACCATGTAAACAAAGAACTTGACAACCATTACGAAAAACTAACAAAAAATGATCATGAGTATAAAGAAACCATAATTTGGATAAACAATGCACTCGATCTATTGGTCGATTGGAAGAAAGATTTATCGAAATATCCAGAACTATTGACTAAAATAAGGGAATTATGTAAATTAACTAAGGAAGGAGTATCAAGCACAATGTTAAACACCATTTATGATAAAAATAAAACATGGAGAAAATTGTTACTTAATGAATCAATTGTATTAAATCCGTCGCAAAACACTTGCATTAATGCTCTCAAACATAAGCCAGAATTAATTGACTCAAATAAAGATGAAATAAAGACATTATGTATAAACGATAAATTGTCTCTAAAGCAACTATTTCGTAAATTAAGAGTTTACAACACACATTTGACAAATGAATTCAAGGAGATGTATTATAAAAATCTTCTTCAAAACTGCGGTCTCAGATCCGCTATAATCGGATTGTGTATACTTTTGACTCAAAAGGAATTATCGTCGTTTATTCACAAATATATTCCTGTGGAAGAAAAAATTAATTGGGATGAAAGAGACGCACATCGCTTAACTATACAAAAACATATCGCTAAGAATATGCATATAGCAAGACCACAGCCAGCCTTAAATGTAATGTTGTTGTATGCTAAAGGTGATTACTTGCAATATGTACTTCCTTCTTTATCTTCATGCCTTCACAATATCACAAGCACTGATTTCCGTGGTGACATCTCCAATTTAAATAATACTCCAGTATCGTTGCAAAAGCATCTCATTCGCGAAGCCTGTAAAAAATTGCAATTTGATGAAGTTCTAGTTATATTTACTAGTGTATGGAACTCGACTAGAAATAGATCCATACGTGCTACTACTTTCTTGTGTGCATTTAACTTACTTTGTAGAGAAACTAATGTGACGTCTATTGAGAGTGTTTGGTCTGTTTTAAATGTATTTATAGATAATCTAACAGTGGATGATAATAAAATTATTTTTGTGACATTAAGACAAGTAGACAAAGTTCCAATTCAAGTAAGACCTGCATTTTGCATGAAAAGTTACATATTTCTGAAACAATTACCAGAAAGAAGTCATGTAGAACGTTTAACACGTCAGCTGATTACGAACATAAGAAATATAATAGAACATATGGATGCTGTCTTTATGACAGAAATTTTGATGGACTCTTATGAAGATAAATTTTCTCAAAACTTTATGGAATACTTTATTGACGTTGTATCTGCTTTTCTGGTGAGCGCAGGTAGTGAGCAATCACAGATAACACGATTTGAACGAATGTTACTTCCTTTGCTAGAGAACGCTGACGCTATTTGGTCTTTTGAAAAGAATAACATTCGTAAAGCTAATGTTGGATATTTGTTAAATGGATTAAGCAAAGACATAGCAAATATTGTAATTAAGAAAAATATGCCAATGCCTGTAAAATTGTTCAGTCTCGTTCTCAATAAACTAGAAGAAAAACTACCTTTGGATGAAAATTACGTGCTCATTACTAATAAAAAGCTTGCTCTGCAACTTGTAACTATTTTGGAGACAATTATGAAAACCCATAAACAGGACACGAATATTTACAAGCAAGCGATTAGAAAATTCAGTGACATATGTTTACAGTACCTAATTGAGGATGTACGAAATTATGGCACAAGTATCATAATAGCTTACAGTAATGCTTTAAATGAAATTTGCGATAATTTTTCCTTTTTCGACAAATCTATGAAGCATGAGCTCTGTAAAGCTATCTTAGATAATAGTAAAACGAAAGTGGGATATTTGCTTGTTTTACAAATGCTAACATGGCATTTCTACCTTTTGGAGGAGGGTGTAAGATTTGAAATGATTAAAAAAATCGCAACATATTCCGATAGTGAAGTAAAAATATTATGTTCCACATTCAAAAACGATTTAAATTTCCCGATTTACTAGTAGGTTTTGCCTGTGTTTTCCAAATCAGTATCTAATTATTAAAATAACTTAGTTTTAAAATAGATTACACATATTATATTATTACATGTTTTACGTTATTTAATTTTATATAAATAAATATTTTATAGTTTTACGAATTGTCCAAGATGTTTTATTTAACTTAATGTTAATACTATCCCTATTGATAAGAACATAATATAATAAATTTTGTCTATTTATATTATTACATTATCTGACTTATCATTATGGAACTGGAAGTAGGACTACTATTAGTTATCAAATTAGAGATTAAACTCGGGTTAAAGTCGAACCAAACTAATCCACAGTCTTTTTAACCGGCTTCAAAAACAGGAAGAGGCTCTAAATTCGGCCGGTATATTTTTTTATATCTTAAAACTAATCCACAACCTTTTATACAAGAATGTAATATATTATTGCCAATGCATCTTTTTTATGATTGTTACGATATTTTAACGATAATTCTTAAATGGCAACATTGGTTCAATACACACGATGACTCAGATGAAAAATTAGTATGTACTTTATCTATTTTTATTTTCATTGGTCATCGACAATGATAGAATCTTGCCTTGACTTTTTATTTAGTGTACCTACTTATTATATTTTTCTTTATCAGTCTTTATGAATAATCAGCACATAATCTTTTCATATGAATCATAATATCATTATTGTATTTTTGAATTAATAGTGATCTCTAACTCTTGGATAACACACAACAGCTGAGGGTAAGAACATGCAGATTCTTACAAAAATATATATTATTTGAATAAAGTAAAACTAATTTTAACTGATGTATGAAATATGTAAACACTAGATATAATTATTAATCCTTTAAGTACAAACGACGTGTTGCCTATACTATAAATAATCGAAAGCAAGCTGCCGGCAAAATATATATACCTATGACGTCACTTGATGTTTAATTTTTAGAATGTGTATTCTGTATTGAAATACAAAAGGAAATCTTAAAAACTTCATTAAAATCTAAATATATCCACAATTTTTGACAAGCACAGCTTTGTAGGCGAATGTAGATTTATTTATGAATGAAAAAATGATAGGTAGGTATCTACATAATAAAAAGAAGAACGACAAAACGCCTATCGAATGGACTACTGCAGCAATTGAAGCCACAGAGCAAGTAATATAGGAAGAGACGGCACTCAGTACTTCGATTTCGAGCTCACGCACACATATGCATTCCTTATCTACCCGTGAATCTTATATACCAACATAGAGAAGTTCACGTCAAAAATGACCCACATTGCTACCAACATTTAAAAATTCACGTTGCTAGTGATGTCCCTTCAAAAAGTACAAGTATCGATAAAACTTCATATCGATATCGATAAAATTATCGATGCTCGGTACAGCACTTCTAACCCTATTTATAATTATTTCTTATTTAAATTTATAGGAAGGAAAAATAAAACATTAACAATGTAGATCAATAAGTTTATTATGTATAACATTTTTATATAATATTAAAACTCACTATTAACAGCAAAAATGAATAATTTCATTTGAATTTTACTGAATATCTTAATTAGGCATGTACCTACTTATGATGTAGGACTTATTCGGCTTCAATAGTAACTACCTATATGAATACAACAGCTAGATTCACATTTTATTCTTTTCCTTGAAACATTTAGCGGGATTTCTGTTGGATAATCTCGTTCTAAATTTCGATTCCAATATTATAATATTATGCAATTATGCATGGTTGCCGTTCGGTTCGCCATATTGGAATTATACAAGAGCCGTTGTTTTCTTTGCTGTTTGCACATAATAAAATCTCTTCTCCAATTGATTCTTCAGGCAGAACATGTATTAGAGAAATTTTCTCATAAATTGTTATGTAATTATTATATTACATCCTCCTATATGAACAGTCATTGGGTTACATATTGCAAATATTGATTCGCAATCACAATCATTTACACATAACACTTTTTTCACTTTTGGCAGAAATAACAACAAATTGGAAGAGCAGGCTCAGTTAAATGTATTTGGGATAATTCAATGTACAGTTATTAGCCGAGTAAATAACAAAATCTACGATAAACGACGAACAAATTTTATAAACTATCCTCTTGCTCTATCCGAAAACAAACAATAAACGCCATTTTGAATTTAAAATTTCATACAACAAATCAACATCAAGTTGTCTATGACCATTGACAAGAAATCGAAGGAAGAAAGAAATAATTTATTTATGTATCAAGTTAAAACTAAAATATACAAAAATAAGGTTAAAAAAAAGCAGAAATAATAATAAATAATTAAAACTAAATTAATTTTATAATTTATATATTATTAAATCGGAGAGGCCAACATTAGAAATATTTTTTTATTTTTTCTAAATGGTGGCTTACAATATTCACGGGTAGCTCTTGGAAAAGTACAATATAATATGAACTCTATATACATGAAATTAAGTTTAAAATTGCTTGATAATGTAAGGCTAACCAAAACGATGTTCTAAGTGTCGGCCCACTGATTGAAGCTTTTGAGAAATGCCGACAAAGCATCACAGAAGCGACAACATTATGTTTTCCCATTCCTGGCTGCTCCCTTGCCATCATGACTGACGTCTCGGATCATAGTCTCGGCGCTGTACTTCAACAAAAGATTGATGGAAACCGCTAGCCTTTTTCTCTAAAGCAATGAGTGCTACGCAATGTCGCTACAGCGTGTATTTTCGCGAATTATTAGCAATATACGCGGCTGCTACTTACGTCCCGAAATTTTATGCATGTAATTAGGTACTCTACTTATAGACAAAAAAAATTTATGCAATAATCTTTATTATTAAACACATCTAAGTAGATAAGTTTTTTTGGTTGGTAAATATAGACAATTAACAATTTGAACCGTTATAAATTTAGATTAATGCTTTTATAATATTAAAGATTCGATATGGATAGGTACGTACATATAAGTTACTATCTATCACCATGTTTTTTTTTTATAAAAGATAATCTATTGCTTATTACAGCATTACAAAATGGCGCCGACGATGGTTGAAGAAAAAACACTCGGCGAAATACATCGTAATTTCAACAAATTAGTCAATGATGCGATTACAGAAACTACAATCAAAGACATTGAGGACATCAATTACAATGATCCAGATTTGGATAACTTATTTAAAATTGACTATGCTTGCCGTAAAAAAGATGTAGAATATATTCTCAAAGTACTAAAATGCAAAGATATATTATATTGTTCAAAGGCTATTAAAGGATCGTCTTGGTTGATCAACGATCCTCAATATTCTAATATTATGAACGCAGAATACTTATTCCAAAAATTATTTCCAGAAATGATAAGCACCGCACGCAATAAATTTCTGTTGCATATCAGATTACATCTGAAAGATGAAAAACGCGCTGAGGATTTCTTTATGCATTTAAAAGACCAAAACTTAAAATGTGCTATAAAATGGTTGCCTTACTGTTCTACATCATTTATCGCAGAAAATATCGTGAAATACGTCAATCATATATCACCAAACGTATTGATGCGACTCATTGAGATATCATTGAGTTTTCTTCATATCTACTGCAAAACTAATAGTGATAATAATCGTGGATGGTGTAATTGTTCAGCACTCAAAATGGGAATGAAATATACAAACCAGGATAATATTGAAAAATATGTAGATATATTTGATAGTGTTGAACAGAACAACAGACCACGCATCAATCCGAAAACAACAAATTTAATGATGACGAAATGTCCAGAACGAATATTAATTCAGTTGGAGCAATATATTGATCAAGTTGATATTAAAACATTTGCAAAATATATTAAACAAGGCGATATGAAGGATTTTCTCGTTCTTCGGATAATTAATGGTAACTTAGCACATAAAGTGGGAACGAAGATAGAACATTTTATAGTGCGGCTGCCCCAAAAGGATAGGTTTGAATTTGTAAGAATGCACTTCATTGATATAAAAAATAGCTTTTATGCATGTGTTCCGGGCACTTTTCAAAATATTTACGTCTGGTATCGATTTGCTTCTTTTGATGACGCTTTTCAAGATTTAAAAAAATTAATCAGGCTTGAGTCCAATCCTAGTGAAAGACTCGCTATGATGTCAGTTATTCTAGCTTGTGCCAGAAATAACTCTCAGAATATACACAATTTACTCAAGTACTACCGGGACAATCATATAAATGAGGCATTCAAATTTAAAATTAGTTTCATCAACAATCTTTTACACTCGACGAATGTACGTTCATTAGATCAAGAGACATGGAAAATTTTAAATGACATTTTCTGTAGTATGGAAGTTTATACAGAATCTAATCATGAATTACAATCTTGTATTAAATACATAATATTATACAAAATAATTCATAACGAAGCTATTCCTGATATTATAATTTCAAAGTTCAATTTTAGAACGTTTAAAAAAGAACGTAATGGATTAAATGATGACGACCGAGAAAAAGTATTTGAATATTTGTATAACCATGTAAACAAAGAACTTGACAACCATTACGAAAAACTAACAAAAAATGATCATGAGTATAAAGAAACCATAATTTGGATAAACAATGCACTCGATCTATTGGTCGATTGGAAGAAAGATTTATCGAAATATCCAGAACTATTGACTAAAATAAGGGAATTATGTAAATTAACTAAGGAAGGAGTATCAAGCACAATGTTAAACACCATTTATGATAAAAATAAAACATGGAGAAAATTGTTACTTAATGAATCAATTGTATTAAATCCGTCGCAAAACACTTGCATTAATGCTCTCAAACATAAGCCAGAGTTAATTGACTCAAATAAAGATGAAATAAAGACATTATGTTTAAACGATAAATTGTCTCTAAAGCAACTATTTCGTAAATTAAGAGTTTACAACACACATTTGGCAAATGAATTCAAGGAGATGTATTATAAAAATCTTCTTCAAAACTGCGGTCTCAGATCCGCTATAATCGGATTGTGTATACTTTTGACTCAAAAGGAATTATCGTCGTTTATTCACAAATATATTCCTGTGGAAGAAAAAATTAATTGGGATGAAATAGACGCACATCGCTTAAATATACAAAAACATATCGCTAAGAATATGCATATAGCAAGACCACAGCCAGCCTTAAATATAATGTTGTTGTATGCTAAAGGTGATTACTTGCAATATGTACTTCCTTCCTTATCTTCATCCCTTCACAATATTACAAGCACTGATTTCCTTGGTGACATCTCCAATTTAAATAATACTCCAGTATCGTTGCAAAAGCATCTCATTCGCGAAGCCTGTAAAAAATTACAATTTGATGAAGTTCTAGTTATATTAACTAGTGTATGGAACTCGACTAGAAATAGATCCATACGTGCTACTGCTTTCTTGTGTGCTTTTAACTTACTTTGTAGAGAAACTAATGTGACGTCTATTGAGAGTGTTTGGTCTGTTTTAAATGTATTTATAGATAATCTAACAGTTGATGATAATAAAATTATTTTTGTGACATTAAGACAAGTAGACAAAGTTCCAATTCAAGTAAGACCTGCATTCTGCATGAAAAGTTATATATTTCTGAAACAATTACCAGAAAGAAGTAATGTAGAACGGATTATACGTCACCTAATTATGAACACAAGAGATATAATAGAACATATGGATCCTGACTTTATGACAGAAATTTTGATGGACTCATATGAAGATAAATTTTCTCAAAACTTTATGGAATACTTTATTGACGTTGTATCTGCTTTTCTAGTGAGCGCAGGTAGTGAGCAATCACAGACAACACGATTTGAACGAATGTTACTTCCTTTGCTAGAGAACGCTGACGCTATTTGGTCTTTTGAAAAGAAAAACATTCGTAAATCTAATGTTGGACATTTGTTAAATGGATTATGTTATGATATAGGAAATATTGTTATTAGGAAAAATATGCCAATCCCTGTAAAATTGTTCAGTCTCATTCTCAATAAACTAGAAGAAAAACTACCTTTGGATGAAAATTACGCGCTCATTACCAACAAAAAGCTTGCTCTGCAACTTGTAACTATTTTGGAGACAATTATAACCCATAAACAGGACACGAATATTTACATGCAAACGATTAGAAAATTCAGTGATATTTGCTTACAGTACCTAATTGAGGATGTACGACATTATGGCACCAGTATCATAATCGCATACAGTAATGCTTTAAATGAAATTTGCGAAAACTTTTCATTTTTCGAAGAGTTTATGAAGCATGAGCTTTGTAAAGCTATATTAGATAATAGTGAAACGAAAGAGGGATATTTGCTTGTTTTACGATTGCTACCAATGCATTTCAACTATATGGACAAGGATTTAAGATTGGACATGGTTAAAAAAATCGCAGCACATACCGATAGCGAAGTGAAAATATTATATTCCACATTAAAGAATGATTTCGATTTCTCGATTTAGTAATTTTAGTTGTACATTTTCAAATTTAAAAAAAATGATGCATCCAAATGTCATTGAAGGGAAATTTGTACTTACACCATAGTTAATACTAGTATCTTCGTATAATAGTTTTAGAACTTACTACATAGTAGATATTAAACATGGCAAAATATTGTAGTTAATGGATACCTTAATAAATAAATTTGTATTTATTCTCTAATTTGTTTTCTTTACACCCACATCTTGCGATTGTCCCATCAACTTACGGAATTAAGAATTTCCACTTTTAAGTCCTTGAGGACCTGTGTGTTTAAATGAAGAATGAGCCAGACTTCTATTAAGCATTAACTGAATTTACAATGGTATGCAGTGAAAATAATATGTTTCTTAATATAAATAATAGATAGGTATATATATAATATAACCCCTAATTTGAACAGACGTTTAGATTGCGATATACCTGAGCCATAGCAGCATACTTCGTTCAGCGAAAACCTTGTTTTAATTAAAATTAATCAACTAGGTTTACAGTGTTTATAAACTACACATAATCTAAACAAATATAAAAAATGCGTGTACGTATAACTAATTAACATTATCGTATTCGTAAAAATAATCTGTATTTTCAGATTTCAAGATGAAGATAAAGCTGGAAGGAAACCACCTTGGAGCTAGACACAAGCATCTTAATACCCTCGCAGTGCAATCCAACGATAACTACTGTTTCGATACTGTCGACCTGAAAGATGGGGACGTGGTAAATTTAATTAAAATAGATATAGCAGGAAAACACAGAAATGTGGATTATATTTTAAAAGTTCTTAAGTGTGATGATTTACTATTAGTTTCGAGGGCAATTAATCGATGTCAATGGTTGATAACTGAATCTCAATACAAACATATTATTAACCCTGAATATCTTCATCAGACTCTGTTCCCACAAATGTCGTCTAAAGCCGTAGTGAAATTATATAAATGTGTTAAACTTCATCTAAAAGACAGCGAACGTGTGGAACAATTTTATAAATATGAAGATGATTCAAAAAAGGCGGCACAGTGGTTGCCGCATTGTTCCGTAGACTTTATTAATTTAAACATAAACAAACATGATGAACATATAGATATCACTTTACTGAAACGGTTATGTGAAAAAACTATTAGAGCCCTCGAAGTATTCATTGATAAAAATGAGTATTCGACAAAAAAAGCCTTAAAGGCTACAAGTTTTCTTCTTAGGTATGATCTAATAAGGTATCTAGATATTATTGAAAAACAGCTTTATTGCGCAATTCCTGACTATAACAAGAATTCTACAGAGTTAATGATGAAGCATGCGAGTGATCGAATAGTAAAAAAAATTGCCACTTATTGTGATCATATTGATATTAAGACTTTTATTAAATACGTAAAGAAAGAGAATATTAAAAACTTCTTATTTGATATTGTTAAAGAAAATAACATCAGAAGCAGAGGTCTTCGGTTTGATACTATGATTTCTTTTATATCCGCCATGTCTGACAATGATCGAATTGAATTTGTTACCCAAGTATTAATCGATAAAGTATACGTCGATGATAAATGCACCTTACCAAAGACACTCAAATGTTCTATGGAGGAATTTGCGAAATTTATGAGTGGATTCGAATGCATGTACACTTTTGATCACTTCTGGTATCGTTATACTACATTCAATGTTGCCTTTACTAAGATCCAAGAACTAATAGATAATCAAAGCTCAAATGATGCGCTTAACTCTATGTTTGAAACGTTAATAATCGTCGCAGGAGACTCCGTTGATAATCTGAAATCATTAATAGAATATTATAGTATAGACTACAAAAACTCTAAACAAGTAAGGAAAACATTCATTAAATGTTTATTTACAAAAAACAATTTTCAAAATTATGACTGTGGTACATGGAATATATTAGAAGAAGAGTTTATGAGTGAAGTTTTTAAAGAAACTAATGACGACAAACGCTCTGATAAATGCCTGACAATTTGCGTAGAAGCTGTAATAATATATTATACTCTTCACATGAAAAAAGTGCCGAAAATTGTCGAAAATAAGTTTAAATTTAATTCATTAAAATCGTACCAGAAAAAGTTAAATTCGAATGAAAAAGATATTTTATTCACATATTTGTACAATACCATTATGAGGCAGTTAAATAGTCATTCGTCCTTTACCAAAGAAGAATTTATTGAAAAAACTGAATTATTAGACAAAGCTTTAAATCTTTTAATAGATTGGGACAAAGATATAGGTAATTATCCAGCAGTAGTCAATGCTATTAAGGGTCTGATAAATATCAATGAACAAAACATGTGGGATGTAGACCTTACCAACATTTATAATAAAAAGAAATCATGGAGAAAAAATCTGTTTAATGAATCACTAAAAATTAATCCTAGTCAGCCCGTTTTAATAAATGCCCTAAAGCATGATCCTTTATTAATAGAACGTCATCAAGATAAACTTGAAAATATTTATTTTAATAATAAAATTTTCTTGAAACAATATCACAAAAAAATTAAAACGTACTGGTCAGAATCTTTAGCAAAGCAGATGGTAAATGTATATCTTAATAAAATTAATAATCTTAAATGCAGTAAAGCAGTCATCCGCGCACTATGTATTTTACTACCCGATGAAGATCTACAAAAATTTATAATTGAATACGCACCAAAAGAAGAAAAGGTGGATTGGAACAACACCACTGAACTTACTCTTATTATACAACAAAACCTTGCTAAAATAATGCACATCGCTCGACCACAGCCTAGTCCTAAGTTAATACTTCATTACTCTAAAGGGGATTATTTACCATATGCTTTACCGTCATTGTATTCTATTTTTTTAAATTTAAATATGACGTACTCTCAGCAATTTATACCTATGTTGATAGATACAAAAGTTTCTCTGCAAAAACATGGTATAAGATTTGCCTTTAAGCTTCCACCGGAAGATGTAAAAAATATTCTCAGCAAAGTGCTAAATGAGCATAAAAACTCTTCCATAAGGCATATAGCTTTTAAACTTACTCACAAACTGTTATGTAGAGAAACGGATCCTGAAAGAATACTAAGCATCTGGAATATTATGGAAACATTTTTAGATAACCTTTCTGACAATGAAAATGATGCCTTTTATGAATTATTGCTAAACGTTGATCGAGTTCCTACCTCTGTTAGGCATTATTATTATGTGAAAAGTTACAATATTTTAAAAAGTCACATAGCGTCGAAAAATTCAGAAGAATTGAGATATACGTATTCTTTTAAAAATTCGTTCATAAGCTATGCTCGGAACATAATAGATCAATTACCTCCCGAGTTTATATCAGAAATACTATTAGAATATATTGATAAAGATCTCGTAAAAGACATACACAATCATTCAAGATTAGAGCTTGTATCATCTTACATGCTTTCGTGTACTGATGAAGAAGTTCAAATGAAAAAATATAGCAATTTATTATTGCCATTACTAAATAAATGTTTTAAAAACTGGAATGAGACAAACGCTGATAAGAAACAAGTTAAGTTAGTTTTAGATGTGTTTTTAGATACTATAAGAACAGATATAAAAGAGTATGTGTACGAAAAAAAGAACATTGTACCTAAGAAACTGTTTGAGACAATAAGTTCAGAGTTGTTAAAAAATCTAGACTATCCAAGCAATTATATACTTATGATTAAGTGGCAATTAACTGTTGCTTTCGTGGATATTCTCGATAAATGTGATACAAGTGATTGGGACCTGGCATGTGAATCACTGGTGTCAGAATACAGCAAAGTATGTATAGACTATATAATCGATCATTGTTCTAAATATTTTTCAAACATGTACGTTCTATTTGCTCAGGCGTTATATAATTGCGTAAACAATTTTATTCCAACTAATGCTCTCTATATTTTATTTAAGAAAATCTTGCAAGACGAAAAAAATGTTCAAGTGTACTTGGCAGTTTTAAAGCTACTAAACAATTTTTATTCCAATGCGTCTTCAGACGATATAGTGAATCATGTTGACGAAATATTTAAAATTGTAAGTGACCATCCATCAGTAGAGGTACAGATACACTACTATCATTGTAGAAATGTTCACCTCAATAAAATAACAGATAGTATTTATGTCAGAAATATGCATGAGTTGGATTCGGACTCATCTGAGTTGATATCTTTAAATGAATAATTTTGTATTTTTCGTATTGTTTAAATCAATAATATTGAATTTAAAGTTTCCTTTTATTTTTATACAGATTCGGTATAGTTTTCTTTTATCATTAAAATATGAATAGTCTATGATTTTTTTTCCATAAGATACTGCTTTTCAACCCTACTAAACTTGATAAGAAGATATTCAATTTTTTTTTTGCCTGATTTTTTCTATGGATCTGTAATAATAATTAGTAGTAGTATTTATTTAGGGCTAAGATAAATTAATAAATAAAAAACAAAATTATCCAAGATGTTTTATTTAACTTAGTGTTATTCCTAGTCCTATTTATAAGAACATATAATTACTATTTATTTATATAATTATAGTCCATATATATCAAGTTACACAGAATGTAAGTAATTTATGCTCACTAAAACAAAAATTGACATTTTTGTCAATCTTAAAATTCATTACTTCTCAAACAATTGAATGTAATAAAATAATATTTTTAGATTCCAATCCAAATGTGTTAAAAGTACCTGTTAAAAATGTATCTTAATTTTAGGAACAATCAAATTTAACTTACTTTCTTTCTTGATTTTTGCTGTTACTATTTAGATCAAATCACATTAATCTAACACTTTAGCAAAGTTTCAAATTGGTACTTCCTGAACATTTGAACTCTAATCATTCTTATAATATAATGTATAACACTATTATTCCTTAAATTTAAGTTTTTCTACTTTTTCAACACAGTTCTCTCTATTCTTTTCTAATACACAATTACGGACAATAACATGTCATTTGATGTACCAATTATTAGGATATCAATTATGTAACCTTAACACATAATATTATAAAATAAACTTAAAACATAAGACCCTTTTAGAAAACCACTTACATCATAAATTGGAGAGGAATGAAATCTGAAAAAATGTAGATTATTTCAATCACATGATAAAAACTTCATATTTAAAACTATTTCTATGGTTTTCAATAACTCCTAACAATAAGTTTAATAATAAGTAACTCTATTTCTACCACACTACCCTTGAAGACTAACGTTTTATAAATAAGCCAAAGATGAAAAGCAAATCTAAATAAAAAAAGTACATTTTAAGGGATGATTAACGTTACACCATGTCTTGACTGGACCGTTTTCATAACATAGCTGTATAGTATATCTCTGGTGGACACTGGACAAGCACCCTCAAGGCAATACTTTTTAATGTTAAGCAATCAACTGTCATATTATTAATATTTATACCACTATAGAAAAGCATGGCATCTTGATACAATATGATACATAATATTGTATCAAGTATAATTGCAATTAATGACAACCAGGTTTTGGTATTTTTAAGATACAGAAGAATATAATAAACAGATATAAATACCTGGAGATGGAATGGAAATGAGCATAATCACGACAGCTAGAATTATATATTTTCAGCATACTTTAAAATTAAAAATAAAATAAAGACTACAAGATGTTTTATTGAACCCAATTTGTTATAAAACCCAAGTTTGATATTTTAGGTGTAGATTCAATTGATGATACCTAGATTCAAGTGTTCATTTTTATTTATATATTGATGATTAAAAAATAGCAGTACAAAAATATTTACTTATTCATCATTATTGCATTCATCTGGTGCGGGTGTATGCCAAGTCAACCTCTCTTCATAAAATTGTATGACCACTTGTGGGCATCGAACATTCGCTTGTTTGGCGGGTACCAAATCTGCTTCATCAGTGCCTTGCCATTTCATAAGGAACATGAGCTCGCCACTGCTATCAGTAGCACCTGAAAATTTAAGTTTCACATAAGAAAAACTGAATATAAAAGACACATTTAATGACATAATGAACAACTTGCTTTACATACTTTCATTTCTTGTGTTTGATTTTATGCGAGTATTGTAAATTTAGAAACAAGACTTTCTAACAGATTTTTAATGTGATGATGACTTTACAGATATTAAAAAAAGGGATTATTAAGTATAATTCAATGTCATGAAAATAAATAATAACATGTTTTAAATATAACCTTACCAATAATTTTTTCAGGTTCCAAGCCTCGATCAAAACCGGAGGCCTTTTTATCATCACTTTTACTTTTTTTAGCACCTTTCAGATCTGGTGTTGCTGCAGATTTTCTTTTCTTTGTATCTTTGTCAATTTTTAGGGCACTCTTTCCCTCTAAAATTAAGGATAAAATAATCAACACATTAATTTAGTTACCTACACTTATTAAATTCTCATTAACACATTTCAATTTTCATATGAAAACAACTTGTAACTTTTCATCTAATTCAGATAAATTCCTTATTGTAAATCATTATTATCAATTTAATATGCTGCACCAGTCTGTACATCATTCCAGTCTTTTTTTTTTCTATAAGTACAAAAGTAGGCGAAAATTGAAAAGTAATTACCAGCTTCCTTCTTCTTTCTTGCCTCTTCAAAAGCTTGTATGAGGTCAGGGCAATCAAGATTTTCTTCTGGTTCCCATGTATTATCTTCATCACTATAGCCTTTCCATTTCAGAAAATATTCCACCTGAAATTAATTACAAGTTTAAATATGAGAAACATAAATTTACATGGATGGGTATCTTAAAACATATTACCCTACTAATACTAATATTATAAATGCGAAAGTTTGTGAGGATGGATGTGTGTATGTTTGTTACTCTTTCACGCAAAAACTACTTGACCGATTAGGCTGAAATTTGGTACATAGAGAGATTATAACCTGGATTAACACATAGGATAATTATTATCCAGATTTTTATGTTCCCGTGGGATAATTTTCGACTTGTAGCGGGCGAAGTCGGTGGTAACAACTAGTTTAAATATAATTAGGGTTAAGTTTTACCTTTCCATTTTTTACGCGTCTATCTAATACTTTTTCCACTGAAAATTCTTCCTCTCCTTCAGGCTCAGTTCCGTCCTTTTTTTTATCTGCCATACTAAAATATTTAATAAATACATGATAAATAGAAAAAAATAACAAAAATCACATTGTTTGAGTAGAGTTAACATTGAACAATATTCCTTGAAATAAAGGTGCTGAAACATACTTATCACAATTATGAGATCAATAAAATTATTATAATAAACTCCTATTAATAGTAGTTTGTAAAGTCAAAACCGAAAATAAACCTATTTCCTATAGTTGAACAAAGCTTTACCCGCCATTTTGATTTCATTGGCGTAAAGCTAACCAAAACGGTTATCACAAATTTATATTAAAATGACAAATCGATAACCAATACCAATTAAAAAAAACAAATACTTTCAATAATTGTTTTCCGTGTTTATTACCTCTATGAAAATAAACTTATCGAGAGAATTTTTACAAATAGCCGGTTCCAAACCTTGACGGTTGCCGCTTCACCTAATAGCGGTTGACAGGTTGACACTCTCGGTAGAGAGTAGTATATTCTTTGGGTTGACAAAATGACAACACAAAATACAGAGTAAGTAATATGTTGACAAACTATGAATCAGATTTTATTATATTAACTATAAAATTAATTAATAATTACATTTTATTTATATTATCTAATTATTTTATCTGCTTATGTAAAAATAATCAACTGTAGTAAGATTTTACGATTTTACTGTTTTCTAATTATAACTAAATCAGACACACACCAGTGCAAACTTAGCACCCCATCTATGGAATTTTGGGTCGAAAATGACCTTGATCGTTAGGTCCCCGTTAGGTCCTTTAAGGTCCCACATTTTTTTCGTTAGGTCCCCTTTAGTTTTTTTTTAATAATATTTTAAATTTTAGGTATAAAAAAAATGCACTTTGGCACCCCATCCATAGAATTTTGGGTCAAAAATGACCTTAATCCATAGGTCTCCGTTAGGTCCTATAAGGCCCCATAATTTTTTCGTTAGGTCCCCTGTAGTTTTTTTTTAAATAATTTTTTTTTACTTTTAGGTATAAAAAAGTTACACTTTAGCACCCCATCCATAGCAAAATTGGCGAATTTTATCAAAATCGTATTCTTTACCGTTAGGTCCGTAGAGGCCCATCATTGAAATTGTTAAATTATTTATGTTATTAAAATCTATATATATATATATATAAAAGACAGTCGTGTTAGTTACTCCACTTATAACTCAAGAACGGCTGAACTGATTTAGCTGAAAATTGGCAGGGAGGTAGTTTAGAGCCAGGAGAAGGATATAGGATACTAAATATGTACCTACCACGGGCGAAGCCGGGGCGGACCACTAGTTATAAAATAATTGAAACCTGCGCATGCGCCTTAGAGCATTAAGGCATGCGCACATCATTCATAAACAGTGCGAAATTTAAATTGGTATCGTTTCATTTATTAAATTAAATCAATAAATAAATATATTATATAGGTCTACCGAATCTGATGGCATATTTATATTTAAGAAATAAAAGATTTTCATGTGGCAGCTTATTTGACAACTATCAAATTGGTTGTCAAATTATTTGTCTTTTTTGCAGTTGATGATTAATTGTTAGGATTTTGTCTAAAAATCTTCGAAAATGTCGAAAAAGCCGCTGCGATCACAACAATATGTGTAGTTTATAATGTGTATAGAAAAAAATTCGAAGAAGAAGGGTCAAACACATCACAATTTTCAATTTTGAAGATTTTATTGGTAAATTGGACTTACCCGTTTTGATACTTTAAATTAAAAAATATTATATGTAGGTAACTATAATATTGTTTGTTGATTAGAATATAATTTTATGAAAACTTATTACAGGAGTTTCCAATACGGCTATTCTTCAAGTCCAAGCTGTCCAAGTCAATTTTATAATGTGGTAATCTGTTAATACTTACGACAATAAACATAGTTTTATTTTATTTTTATTTTATTATCATGGCATACTGGTAATGAATATACAAATAGAGGTATGTGTAAATTATACCTGTATACAAGTAATATGTCTAATTGTATATGTAAGTATATGTACCTACATAATATTAAATGGATATCTCATTATTAACCCGCCATTGGTGACCTTATATGTCTGTGAGACCGGGCAGTTAAAGAAACCCAAATATTTTTGTCACCGTTTATCGAATTACACTGTGGTTTCGAGTAGCTGCCTAATTTTGCGCTCTCTACCTTACCCCTACCCCGCGACAGCGACGCGGGCGCACGTTACAGAGTTTTGGCCCCAACCCGGTGCGTGAGACCGGCGTCACCAACTAAGTAAGTCAAATGGTTATTGTGTATTTTTTTATTTCATTTATTTTGATAAAGCTGCTGTTGTAATTTTATAGTTTAATCATATAATTCTATTATTAGTAAGCGTTTTCTTAGATTTGATCGATATTTTACAAGAAATTCCGTGTTTTTTGTTCAAATTGTGAACATTGTTTTAGTTTTCTTACGAAAGTAATCAGCGTCGTCTCGAGGCTCTTTTGCAAGAAGCAGTATCTGATGAGGACAGATTACCAACGTCATCGGAAAGTGAATCTGGAAGTGACTTCGAACCAGATATTTTCGAACCAGATCGCACGTAGTACCAACTTCCTCTAGTTGTTTGGCTGTTGAAGATGAGTGATTTTAGAATTGTTATATTTTTTTTTGGTCGAAGTATGACCATTTATCTTACTTCATTTTATGATTTCAATGTCATAAGACTGACTAAGCCTAATTTTATTGTAAAATAATTAAGATTTTTGCTTTATTTTTGAGTTTTAAAAAAAGTTTGATAAAATACTTGAAAATTTTTGTCATTCCAAAGATATTGTCTTATGCTAATAAAATAGATTAGATTTATGAAATAACTATGTTTTATTGACAATAAAAGATCAAATTTTATATCTATCCCAATGAAAAGTAGCATGAACCGCAAATTACAGAAAAACTCGTAGTCAAAAACCCCGGTGCGTGAGACCGGGGTCACCAACGGTGTAAGTGAAATTCACGTCACCAATGGCGGGTTAAGTACAGTATTGTCCACTTATGTAATGTGACTAATGATATTGAGGACAAAATAAAAAATAACCAGTATCAAGATCGTTCAGTCCATTTTCCCTAGGGTTGCACACTCAAAATTTTGATTTCCCTAATTGCCATCAGATTCTGGTTTACCTATACTAGTCACGTCTGGTACGAAAGATGAAACTGGCTTTTTATTTCGAAAATTTATTTGGCAACACTTGACAGTTAACTGTCATTAAAACCTGAGTTTTTGATGTGTCAAAGCTTGTCAAAGTGATTTTTTTTGTGTTTTTCTGCGATTTTAGCTTAGGATTTTAGTGATTTCTAAAAAAAAAATTGAAAAAAATTATTAAAAAAACACAAAAGGGGACCTAACGAAACAATTGTGGGACCTTATAGGACCTAACGGAGACCTATCGATTAAGGTCATTTTTGACCCAAAATTCTATGGATGGGGTGCTAAAGTTGCATTTTTTTATACCTAAAATTTAAAAAATAAAAAAAAACTAAAGGGGACCTAATGAAAAAATTGTGGGACCTTAAAGGACCTAACGGGGACCTAACGATCAAGGTCATTTTCGACCCAAAATTCCATAGATGGGGTGCTAAGTTTGCACTGGTCAGACACACTTCACAAACGAGCAAATGTTTTTGTCGACATTATTTTGCTTTTGAATATGCTGTAAAATATTAGTTGTATCCACGGGTAATATTGGGTAATATCCTTGGTTGTATCGTTACTTACAACAGATGATTTTTTATCTTTTGAAATAGGTATTACCGAAAAGCCGATACAAGAGAAAATATAGAGTTCGAGAAGTGTGTCTGATTTAGTAAAAGCCTTAGATCATTAAGTAATGATCTAAGGTAAAAGCTCATTATCACACTGTTTGTATGTTTTTATGCATTTCCTGAGAACATTTACTATGGTAATGTTTATTTTTTTAACACCATATGAAAGTAGAGATTTCAATGAACAAAAGGCTTCCCAAGTTTTTGAAAAAAGCTGATATTTTGACGGGTGAGTTTTCGATTGAAAATTAGGTTGTTTTTGGTATTAATTCAAAATAAGGCGAAAAAAATAAATATTTTCAATCAAATAAATTACAGTGTATTTGAGACATAATAAAGTAAGTTTCCACCAAATTTCGTAGAAAAAAAAATTTTGAAGTAGATAAAAATAAAAAAACAAAAACTTGGTTTTTTGAATTTTTCACCTTAATTTTGAGGTTATGTGAAAAAATTGCAAATATAAAAGTTGTAAGTAGATCTTTTTTATTACCTACAACATTACCATTGAACGTTTTTCCGTAAGACTTGTAGTTTTAAGTCGGAAATCGAGAGAGACCATTTTTTTCTCTTAAAAGCTCCCCCTCCCCACTTCCCGAACTCGGATTGGCCGTAATTTATTTTAAGGGTTCCGTACCTCAAAAGGAAAAAACGGAACCCTTATAGGATCACTTTGTTGTCCGTCCGTCCGTCTGTCAAGACCCTTTTTCTCAGGAACGCGTGGAGGTGTGACATTTATATCAATTACTCAGGTCTACTGTCCCTTGAAGCTGTGAAAAAATCAAACTTCTAAGCCAACGCAATCAAAAGATACAGCCGTTTATGCCGCAAATTTTCGACACTTGCAAGGGAATCAAAACCTACAGGGTGCTTCCCGTGAACTCAGAATCTTGAAATTTGGTACGAAGCAACGTCTTATAGCATAGATAAAGAAAAAATTACGAAAACCATAAATTTTTAGTTACATACTTGGTTACATCACATATAATATATATTTTTTTTAATTGTAAATCTTGCAGGTTTGTACGAAACCCTCGGTGCGCGAGTCCAACTCGCACTTGGCCGGTTTTTCCTTTAATTTAATCATATTCTACTCCTTTTCTAATGGGTTTCATCCTACTGCGTTTTTTTTTCACATTTTATTATTTTTAAAGGGATTTACCCTGGTGTAATACATAAGGGCAATGCTAAGGGGCAACGCTGTGGGCAATGCAATACACTGTGGCAATACACAAGGCAATACATTAATTGTGTATTTATGAAAAAATCATATAATATTATCTTAGGACTTAGATCATTAACTTAATGATCTTAATGATCAAGAGGATATTGTGAATAAATTAAATGATATAGGTAGGTACTGGCAGCCCAGCAATCAACCTAGAATGGAATTGGTTCAGTCAACACTAGGAGGCGCTAGTAGTTAAAGACTAAAGTCACTGCAATTATTTTTCAGTACCTACTTACGGGAAAGTAAATAGATTTCTTTAAAAATTGCTTAGAAACAAATGTTTAAATATAATGAATAATGATGAGTGTTAAAGTGGCTGTTAAGTGAGTGAAAACAGTGATGAGAATAAATAAACTGTGTGCCTTATAAAACAAAAAGCTATCATCGCGTTCTATACCCAACGCCATTTTGAGGCGAATTTTTGTATTGTAAGTGCCAAGTATTTCGCAATAATTTCAATTTCCACCCCCGAAAAGGGGTGGTGCAAGAAGATATTCACATTGGTTGATGTGAAAAGAGTATCTGTGGGCGGTGACCCAGAACGAAACGAATCGGAGACGGGAGCTGCGAACGTAGATGTCCTGAGGTAGGTTGGTGTCGATCCTCTCGAAGGTGGTAATTGGATTATATTTTAATATATTTTAGACTTCTTGTTATTAATAAATTAATTGTTCATTTAAATAGGGAATAGCGTCATTTTTTTATGTAATTCGGGAGTCGAAGGAAAACATGGCGATGTCTGTTATCGGTGTCGTTTCCGACTTTTGCAGATAGCGGTTGCGGAGGATGGCCCCAGGCGGCAAGAGCGCTCTAATTAACTGACGGACGCTGCCGGCTTACAGCTGGCGCAAGCTGTAAGTCGTATTTCCTCACAACACTTTATCTTTGTTTAATCATGATACTAATATAATAAATTAATGTGAACATACATAATATTATCCTTGTATTTCACATTACCAAAATGCTACTAAATTGGCGCATAGCCTTGAATTTTTTTTAATAAACAAAATGTTTTAAATAACAATATTAGTACAACAAAGTTTAAAATAATTATAACCTTAATTCCTAATCTTAAATTTACACACTTCAGTTCAGTACACGATTTTAGTTCAGATATTCACATAGTATTTAATTACATCAAGTTAACTTGAAAAGAATATGCATACTGGTGTAGTATATTAACCAGATATCATTTTTTAATAAAGAAATAAAAAATTCATATTTTTGTTTCTGAATCATCTTAATTTTTTACATTATATGACTAAATAATGTATCTGACATAACACATTTCTCATGTTTTGTCTTTTTTTATAATATGCTGGTTCCATTCACAAGTTAAGTCATTATCAGTAAATAGCCCTCACTAGCTTACCGCCTGTGGCTGTAATGTATGAATGTTGAAATTATCCAGTATGTCAATTATTCAAACAATACTCTTACATAAAAGTTATCATTTAAAGTAAAGCCAGTACCTCTTTACTCTCCCTAAATTGTAGTATATCAAATATTACAGAAAAAGATGCCTCGACCAGGCAGTCTTAAAGATCCTGACATAGCAGAGTTGTTTAGTAAACATGATCCTGAGAAAATCTTTGAAGATCTCAGGGAGATTGGACATGGCTCCTTCGGTGCAGTGTATTATGCTCGCTGCAACCTCACAAAGGAGATTGTTGCCATTAAAAAGATGTCCTACTTGGGAAAACAAAGCGAGGAGAAATGGCAGGACATCTTGAAGGAAATAAAGTGAGTATGGGAGTAAATGTTCAATACCATTATTCAAAGTTATTAAAGTTTAGTTAATATATTATAGTTTAGTTAATAAGTTTAAACTATCAATCTTCAGTTTTTCACAATCTTATAATCAATATTAAAATGTATCAAAAAAGAACAAGGAATCAACTGGATACATCGGCTTTTATATCAAAATTGAAGTTAATATTGCATTAACAACCCACAATATATATATTGAACTGGATTTTAATGAGAATTGTACATATTTTCGTTAAATGAAGTGCACTTACATTTAGTTTACCAAAAAAGGATTAGTAACTTGTAATTCCTAAACTTTAAACAGTGTATCAATGCTTTTTAATGTGAAATTACAATATAAATATTTTGAAATACTGGATAAAATCTTAGAATGAAGTAACCATATGTCAGGAACATTGTAGATGACAAAAATCATCATAATCTTTTTGGTTGTGTGCTATAAATAGCATTCATATTCATTTTGGATTTCTTGGACAAAAAATATATGCAATAATAGTTTGAATGCAAAGTACATAGTTCTTTATATAAAACTAGTAACAACATTATTTATTGTATTGTTCTTATATGATTTTATTGACAGATTTCTCAAACAATTGGAGCATCCAAACACCATTGAGTACAAGGGGTGTTACAAACGTGAACACACAGCATGGCTGGTTATGGAGTATTGTGTGGGATCCGCTTCTGATATTATTGAGGTAAATTTTCATGGCTTTTCTCTTGTACTGTAATATATATTATTTACCCTGCAAACTTTATTATTTCAATTGTAAATAGAATAATTGTATTTCAGTAAAAATATGTACTTCAATTATTCAGAGAGGCATTTAAAAATTGTATCAGTCGTTTTCATTGACTACTAGATTAAGTAACTAGTAACTATTTTCTTTTTCATAAAAATATAGATATCTTTAAAAACCTATTTTTGATACTCTGAGCAATATCATTAAACATTCAAAGCTGTTATATCTACAGATTGTTATAATCTATACATATAATAAATTTGTAGAAGGGTCAATTCTGTACATTGAAAATATTAAAAATATAAATAGCAGGGGGTGTTACTGGATCGATACCAAACCCAAATATGTTAATAAAAAAATTTTGTCTGTCTGTCTGTCTGTAGGCCTAGCCGTATTTGGATCCAATAGATATTTATAAGATGTCATTGTCAGAGTTACTCAAAATGGAGAAATAAACCATCCACGCGAAGACCGACATCCGCGCGGATGGAGTCGCGGGCGGAAGCTAGTTAATAATATTTCTCATCTTTCATCAACATATTATTATGTACAACACACAGAGACCACAGTGCCAAATAATATTGATCTAAAATGTAATGAACGGGTGGCAATACTTTTTAGCATTCAATGATTTATATTACACTAGCTTTCCACCCGCGGCATCGCCCGCGCAGTCAAAGAAAAACTCGCATAGTTCCCGTTCCCGTGGGATTTCCGGGATAAAACCTATCCTATGTCCTTTCTCGGGTATCAAAATATCTCTATACCAAATTTCATGCAAATTGGTTCAGTAGTTAAGGCGTGATTGAGTAACAGACAGACAGACAGAGTTACTTTCGCATTTATAATATTAGTATGGATTATATTCCTATCATTGCTAATCTTGTACGAACATCTTACTGTGAAAAGAGTATTACATGTCGTAATCAAATCAAAGCTATAGTTATAATGTGACTTTCCTTCTCTATATACTACTCTATAATGAAACTTCTGTTTCAATCTATTCAAGACATAACATTTATTAATGACTAGCTTTCCAACCGCGGCATCGCCCGCGCAGTCTAAGAAAAACCCGCATAGTTCCCGTTCCCGTGGGATTACCGGAATAAAACCTATCCTATATCCTATGTGGGTAAAAAGTAGCCTTACTCGCTTATCAAAATATCTCTATACCAAATTTCATGCAGTTAAGGCGTGATTGAGTAACAGACAGACGTTTTGAAGAGAAGCCTGAGTGAGTAACAGACAGACAGACAGAGTTTCTTTCGCATTTATAATATTAGTATGGATTATCAATGTTGACATCACTTGCATATAATAAATCACTCAAACTAGCTGCATTCTTTTTGCTCTCCAGTTTTCGTTTATTGAAACTGGTATATGTATTAAAAAAGTATAATGTTCTTACAAATACTATCACAAGTGAAAAATTAAACATGCATGGCAAGCCTTATGAGAAAGTGTGACTATTGTGTTGTTCTTTGTAGCTTTTATCGATTTCTGTGAAAAACATAGATGAAAAAAAAATATTTCCGCGTCGATCCGTCATTGTATACGGTTCAGAGACATTGAGTTTCTATTCCTAATGTAGCCGGCGTTTGCATACGAATTTGCATTTAATCGTGATTATTGAATCCGTAAACACTTAATACCAAATTGCGAATTAAATGAAATGAAAATCTGATAAAACTATTCACTTTTTGCAGCCGAAATGAAATCATGATTTCTACGAATTATAATCTACTACTGAGACAATCACTATACCTTTTTGAGTCATCAAACCCTCTTCGTATTTATTGTGCCGGATATATTATATCTCATGTTATCTTTATCACTATATTATTGAAGGCGGCGTATTCATTTTTGTTAGGTGAAATTTTCAATTTACCTACTTCATTTTATATTAGCATTACTGAACTGAAACTTCGCCATACTTTTAGTCTTGCACATAATGACATAGTTAATTAGAGTTCGTATTATGTAAGGAGTTGAACATAGTAGTTAAGTTTGGCTAAAAGCTATGAAAAAATACAAAAAAAATATTAATAGCCAAAAAAAAAAATGCACGTGGTTTCTTATGTAATAAAACATGCGGAAATAACTTTCAGTTTGCTACGCTTATAACGCTTTCATGCCTAAACCACTGAACCAACTTTGATGAAAATTAAAACCAAGATACTCAGAGTTAGAAAGGTTATAACTTATAAGGCAACTAATTTAGTCTCGCTATGGAGGACTCTTTTTTTAATATTATGTAGGGATTACAATAATAATTAATGGCACCATTATACAATATACTTTGTTAAAAATGTAACTGTACGAAAATATGAAGCTATGATTCAAGACAACATGTTTTACGTAAAATTATTCTTTTGAATACACTTGTTTGCTTAATGAGTGAAGTCTATATGGTATGAAAATTGATTGGACAAAATTGATTTTCCAAAGTGGTATACATTTTTTTGTTACTAAATTCCTACCCGTATATTGTTTTCACGTCAAATAATGAATAAACAATGAAAAATTACAATTACGATTTATCGTATAGGTTCACAAGCGACCACTACGCGAAGAAGAAATTGCTGCAATATGCGAAGGCGTAGTATGCGGCTTATCCTACCTCCACAGTCTCGGCAGAATACATCGTGATATCAAAGCTGGTAACATTCTGCTCACCGAGAATGGTACTGTGAAGCTGGCCGACTTTGGAAGCGCAAGTATTAAGTGCCCGGCGAATAGTTTCGTTGGCACGCCTTATTGGATGGCGCCCGAAGTTATATTGGCCATGGATGAAGGAGAATATGATGGAAAGGTTGGTATCTATTAGTACTAAAATATCCAAAATTATTCTTAAATAAATTATTGATGTCTATCATTTTTGTCATACAGGTGGATGTATGGTCTCTCGGTATAACGTGTATTGAGTTAGCTGAACGGAAGCCGCCGTATTTCAATATGAATGCAATGTCAGCATTGTATCATATTGCACAAAACGACTCGCCTACACTACAAGTAAGTTGATTGACAAATCTATTGAAGATCGCGAAGAAATATTATTTACGAAAAAAGGTCAAGATAACAATGATTCTTTTATCTACATTAATTTTCATCATGTTTTACAATATGTCTTCAAGTAAGATATTGTAAGAAAACTTTTAAAAATCTTCCATCAATAACTACTACAACACTATACAACGATTTCTATATTTTATGATGATTTTACATGATTTCAAAGACTGACCACACGACAAACTTATAAAAGACCTTTTGTGTCTTTAATGTTTTATTTTTATATTTTATTTAATAGTTCAGGATACATCGCCCATTTTTGAAAGTGACTACTATCAAGCTAATTTTCCGTTTGTAGCTTTATTTTGATGAGACGCCCAATAATTTCGTGTACGAAAGTCTCGATTGTGGTAGCTAACAGAGATAATAAGGATAAAAATTTTTGATTTGATGGTTCTCAAATATTTATTACTAACTGATTTTTTTTTTGTTCAATCTCAAGATAATTACCTAAATTATTCGAAAAAATATTTGTCCTACAAAATCTATGGTTGGTTCAAAGAGTCCCCCTTTCCAAAGTGTATCGATAACGAGGTCATCATAAATGATTACTAACAAGCTGATTTTTTTGTTTTCACTTAATTAATGTTTATATAATTCAACAGACATATTGTCCTACAAATTGCGTAATAAATATTTGAGAACCATCAAATCAAAAAATTTTATCCTTGTTATCTCTGTTAGCTACCACAATCGAGAGTTTCGTACACGAAATTATTCGGTGTCTCATCAAAATAAAGCTACAAACGGAAAATCAGCTTGAAAGTAGTCACTTGCAAAAATGGGCGATGTATCCTGAACTATAAATAGTCTTTGAGGTGTGTAAGTAATAATTTATAAATGTCTTATCCCCAGGCGCCAGAATGGACGGACACGTTCCGCTACTTCGTAGAAGCGTGCCTGCAGAAGAACCCGCCGGACCGGCCGTCGTCCACGAAGCTGCTGTCGCACCCGTACATCACGCGGCCGCGCTCGCCCAACGTGCTCGTCGACCTCATACAGCGCACCAAGGCGGCCGTGCGCGATCTGGACAACCTGAACTATCGCAAGATGAAGAAGATACTGATGGTCGATGGGGACAATGAGAGCGCTATCGGTGAGTGGAGATTTGATTAAAAAATAATTACTATGGTGTTGTTTATTGTTAGTAGTGGTGTCGTTTAACTTTTTTGATAGATTATAAATAGGGTATAGTTGAGATTTGACCATAATCTCACATTTTTATATCCTTGTTATAAGCCATATAATAGTTACAAGAACTTGAAAGATGCAACTGTGGAGTGATACTATGTAAACGTAAAGGTATACGACAGAATAATGAATCACAACACTTCGCAAATTAAACATTTTATTAGTGATTTGTGAAAATGCGATCTATTCTTCATCAACCCTTCTTTTGGTACGTAGGTGACAGTGAGGAAACACCAGAAGAACCATCGGGTGGTGACAGCTCCAAGTCGAATTCTGCGACGTCAGAGCACAGCGCGGCCGGCGCCTCCAGCCAGAGCTCGTCCTCGGGCAGCCTGAGGAGGAGGCCTCATGCTGTGAGTTTACACCTTTTTTTATTGTCAATAGGGAAGCGCTTGACCACAATCTCGCCTGATGTTAGGCTAGTATATGGTACACACATTATTGAAAATTAGGGATTAAAATGCTAATGGAATTAAGTTTTAATCTGTGTATGGCCCAGAATTAATTTTGATATGTATCCTGATGATGGCATTATGTTGTCTTTTAACATTTGAATGCAATTGTATGAATAGTAATATTTTTTCAACTGTCTTGTCTGGACGATTAAACGAGGATTATTAACATTTAGTGGATAAAACTGGATGGAAAGTGTACTATTTCAAAAACACTTTATTATTAACATGTATCATCATGATTTTTGTAATTATTAAATTTAATTTAATATTAATAAAACCTATTGTTTCAGATGAACGCCAATCACCAGAATCAACAACAGCCTGTGTACCAGCAGTACAATCACCAACCATCGCATCAAACAAGGTATATATAGCTTACATTCTTTGCACTGTCTACTTTACTTCGCTATTTTTCATTGCTTCTGTTATTCTTTAGTGTCAATTTTCACAAGTTATGCATGTAATATGTATGAATATGAAGCCTTTGTATATTGTAGACTGTAGTTTTGTCAATCTATGTATTTAAATTATTTTCTATAGATAGGTAATTTAAATGTTATGAAACAATTAAATTATCTATCTGCATGCTTAAATGTTAAATGTAATGCTGAATGTATACTATAATTTCGGCTTTATGTTGTAGTTTAGTAGTCATGTTTGTGCCTAAATGTTGTAGATATTAGATGAAAAATAGAAATTATAGTAAAAAAATGCACTGATTTAGTAAAAGCAACCAGATCATATTATTCTTAATTATTTTTATACAACTTACATAAACCCAATCTTAATTCCATTAAACATAATTTTTGAAAATTGAGTGTAAGTTAATTATAGCTTTTATTACTCACAAACATTAAGAAAAGGTCTTATTACTTGTAAGTTGATATTATTTATGTATCTGGTTGCTTAAACTCTATCAAAATGTAGTAGTAACGTTAGTAGCTTTGCACTGGCCGCACGGCACGCACGCCACGCACTAGCGCTAGCACTAGCCCGCCCGTATTCCGATCGTTGCAGAGCACGCAAGCGCTGGTATAATTCATGTTGGTGTTTACGCAGAGGCGACAGCCCCGCGTCGCACGACGACTACGTGAACAGGGAGGTGCTGCGCGACTACGCGAACCGCGACTCGCTGTGCGACGACTACGGGGACGACTACGCGAACCGGGAGGCGATACGCGAGGCGCAGAGGGAGAGGGAGAGGGAGCGGCAGGCCAACGAGTACCGCGAGTATGTGAACGCGCCCGCCGCCTGGCACGACGCGCCCGGCGACGATAATAGGAACACGCAGCGCAGGCAGACGCATAGAGGTACGTTTTATCTAACACGAGTCTTATTATTGACTCTTACGCTAGTAAATAGTCCAGTTTAATGTCATTTTAACGAAATTTGAATCCTGTCAAATTATAAAGTAGGAGGTATATGCAATGAAAGAAAGAAAGATACATTTATTTCCAGAAAGAAAAGTAGACACAATGGGTACATAGCTATCCAATTGCATAAGTGTTACATTATTTTTATACAATTGATATACATAATATATAATAGATACGTAGTGTAATTGAAAAATTGATCCTTTTTATGTGCTCAATGTTATGGTTTTACCCTTTTTTCACAGTATATAATTAATGTATTAGCAAATATGGCTTACTGCAATTAAAGCTTAAATAAATACATGAATTTAACATCATAACAATATTATTCAAAAAATAACCCACAAAATAATTGCTCTAATTCTGCTGTTTTAGATGTATCATCAGTCGCGATATCGTTGGTGTCGGAGCACGGCGCAAATAACTTCGCTACAATAAGAACAACCAGTATTGTCACTAAGCAACAAAAAGAGCATAATCAAGTAAGAATATTCTAATTCATAATAATTAGCTTTTTAAACACATTTTTAATTGACTTTCACACATATTTTTATTGCATTAATTGTATCATATATTGTAGATTGTTTTACAATCATGTATAAGAGGTACAAGTTTAAATTAAAATGAATATAAAACTGTACATACCCACTTATCTTGAAACTGAAACTGAACTGATAAATATTATGTAGTGGAAAGTAACGCTATTGTTATAAGTGTATGCCGCACATGTGTTACTAGAGCGCACTGGTTCCAGGAGATGCACGAGCAGATGTCGGGCTACAAGCGCATGCGGCGCGAGCACCAAGCGGCGCTGCTGAAGCTGGAGGAGCGCTGCAAGGCGGACGTGGACGCGCACAAGGCGCAGCTCGACCGCGAGTACGACGCGCTGCTGCAGCAGCTGTCGCGCGACCTCGAGCGCTTGCAGGTACGTGTGTAGTTGTGTTGTATCGAACAGAATACTGCACTCAGTCAAAACATTGGGTTTGGAAGATATATTGTCATAGTGTGTGTGAATGAAATACAAATAAATTCAAATGGTTCAACATAGTCATTAGGCATTATAAGCATCTGTTATAGTGTTGATTAAGTTTAACATTGTTTTTTATTTTGAAAATACAATGCACGGTTCGTACACCTGGGGATGCTGCTGATAGATAATAAAACAAAGATGCTAAGATAAAATATGCCATAGTATTTCTAAGCTTTGATATGCTATGAGCTGCGCACGTACGCGGTATGCGACGTTTTTACTTGAACTAATGGCTATATGAAAATGGTAATGCTGTGACATACATAAAATGATGTTGCACTCTGTTATCTGTACGTTAGCATCATACACACTCTTCAGTTAATTATAATCCGAGGATTTCTAATAATTCATACTAATATTATAAATGCGAACGTAACTCTGTCTGTCTGTCTGTTACTCAATCACGCCTAAACTACTGAACCAATTTGCATGAAATTTGGTATGGAGATATTTTGATACCCGAGAAAGGACATAGGCTACCTTTTATTGCGAAATATGTACCACGGGCGAAGCCGGGGCGGACCTCCAGTAACTTATAATTTCATTCATTTTCACAGACAAAACACGTGCAAGAATTGGATCGCAAGCAGAAACAGAACGCGGCGGCGGAAAAGAAACTGATCAAGGATATAACGGCGCGGCAGGAGCAAGAGCGGAAGGCGTTCGAGGCGCAGCGCAAGCGCGAGTACAAGGCGAACAAGGAGCGGTGGAAAAAGGAGCTCAGCATGGACGACGCCACGCCGAAGCGACAGCGGGACGCGACGTTGCAGTATGTACTTTGTTGTACTGTAACTTAAGTTTTTGGCGCGTCTATATGACCCTGTATTGTACTGGCAGGAATAGTTTCGTTACATTGGCGATTTTTGACGTGACAACGTCTTATAATTCGATAAAGCCGGCTGCACGCACGAAAAAACATGACGAATGCGGCGTTACCTTGCTCTGACTCATCTGAGGCGTTCCATGTAAGGCTTGAAGTGCGAGCGAGAGCGCGGAACGAGCGACAAAGAAGCACAATCGGACGTTGTCACGTTCAACTATCGTCAGTAAACCGACTTTACAGACAACCAATTTTTTTTTTTGATAAAATTTATGTCGCAAAACTAGTATTAAGATGTAAACAGCATGCGAAATATGTCGCATAATCACATACATTGCGGTTTAAAATGTTATTCACCTTATTCAAAGGTTATATCTATATCAGATTCATATAAATTTTTGCTCCTTATCTGTAAAGTGTAAATCCAGCCATCTTTTTAAATTAATTTACATATTTACATCTGACTGGTAATAACAAAATCTTCGATGTTGACGTGAGCCTCAGACCTCAGTTCGTGATGTTATTAATTTTTACAAGTTTTATTCAATTAAGTTCTCTATACATACTATATGACAATAGTTGGTTAATGTAAATGCATTATCGGCAGGTCACAAAAGGACAACATGAAGCAGGCGGAGGCTGCGGAGGAGGCGCGGCTGGTGCGGTCGCAGCGCGAGTACCTCGAGCTGGAGCTGCGCCGCTACAAGCGACGCCGCATGCTCGCGCTGCACCACAAGGAGCAGGAGCTGCTTAGGGAGGTGTGTACAATATTACTGAAGTACATGGAAATGTTATTTAAGGCCGCGTTTCCACCTGCAAGAAAACTTGTCCGACAGCCTGTCTGACAGCAACTTGCAAGTCTACTTGCAGGTGGAAACGCGGAATTAGACTTGCAAGTTGTTGTCGGACAGACTGTCGGACATTTCTCGCGGAAGTTTTCTTGCAGGTGGACAGGTGGCCTAAGTTCGCCTTTTTTGGTGTGGTAGTTAACGAGAGTGTTGAACTGTGATCCTAGGAACTTTTGGCTATACATTTGTTCAGCCATAATATTCATCTTTATACATTTTCATGATTGACCTTTTAATAGTATCGGACGACGTCTCCCACGATACGACATATTATTGTACCCAAAACGTTACTAGTTATTGAGCACCATCGGTCTGTCATCATTTATATTTCTGTGTTATGAAAACTTTTTCTATATGTCTGCAGGAGCTGAATAAACGACAACAGCAATTGGAACAAGCGCACGCAATGTTACTGCGTCACCACGAGAAGACACAAGAGTTGGAATACCGACAACAGAAAGGAGTGCATGCGTTAAGGTAAGGTTTTATTTACATTTTAAAATGTTTTGTTGAAACTTGAATGTTTTGAACAATTTTCTTGTGAACATTACGTTATTATAAGTTACTAGCTGCTCCGCGCGGTTTCACCCCCGCGGCTCGACACCTGTTGGTCGTAGCGTGATGATATATAGCCTATAGCCTTCCTCGATAAATGAGCTATCTAACACCGAAAGAATTTTTCAAATCGGACCAGTAGTTCCCGAGATTAGCGCGTTCAAACAAACAAACTCCTTAGCTTTATAATATTAGTATAGATTAAGCAAAAAAATTGTCCCATCAACAAATATGATACATACCGTATCATTGGATTTGATTTGTATTCGTTGTTATTTTAATTTTTTTGTTGATCTAGCAAGTAGGTACAATAAATATTTCTATACAACAGGGAAGAACAGTTATCAAACCAACACGCGACGGAGTTAGCGAACCAACGCGACTACATGCAGAGGGCTGAACACGAGCTGAGGAAGAAGCACGCGTTACAGCTCAAACAACAACCCAAGAGTCTAAAGGTGATAATAGATTTTAATAGTTTTATATGATCGTGAATCGATAACATATGACCTTTTTGAAGTGAAACTTCTTTATCGGGGTTGGAAAAAAATTTAGCGTAACATTTTTTCGTTACGCGTGACATTTTACCGTTACGCGCCATCTTTTTCTTATCCCTACCACGCGTGATTTCATTTCTGTAAAGTTGCATATAGTAAATTATTTTTTGAAAAATAAGGTTATACAGAAGTTTCACTTCTTACGTGTGTACACTAGTACACGCACACATTTTTTATTTTATTTTCATGCTTATCTGTAATTAGTAAAATATGTATGAACTATGAACTTATGAAGTATATCTTAAGAAACAGCTGTTACCCATATCTCTATATTCATTTGATTTCATAAGTGCCTAAAATATTTGTTACCCAAACCCATTTCTAAAATTTACGTATTTTCTGTTACAGCAAAAAGAAATGCAGATCCGCAAACAGTTTAGAGAAACGTGCAAAATACAGACGCGTCAGTACAAAGCACTCAAAGCGCAAATATTACAGACGACGCCTAAGGTAACATTTTTATCGGACTATTCATATCATAAAAATAAATTAATTAATTTAAAATTAAGAATTATTGTATAGTCTAAAACCCTTTTTGTTTTAAAAATTAGCTTTACTGTGTTATAACTGTCTAATGTGTGTTTACAGGAACAACAAAAGGAAGTGATAAAATCACTGAAGGATGAGAAGCGACGCAAGCTGGTATTGCTCGGCGAACAGTATGACCAAAGTATTAGTGAGATGTTGCAGAAGCAGACTGTTCGCCTGGACGAGAGTCAGATGGTGAGTGGATTCGTTATAATTGAACTTACATAAATTGCTTCGTCGTCGGTGTACTGTGCTCAATGGAATTAACAAAATTGCATATGCTCATTTACGTTAAAAATACAACAAAATATCGTAAAAAAATATATTGCGCATTTTTATTTGCGCAGCTGACATGTAAGCACGCGTGCTGCAGTGCTATTCTGTAAGGTTATTATAAAAACTCGAACGCGGAATCCGCGGTGAGTTTTCGATTTCGTATTCTGTAAAACTCGACAGTACTAGTGGCGCCACATCGTCGAGAGCGGCGACGAGGCGAACTGTGCTAAGTGAGTACTTTTGACGTTTATAGTATGAATTCGGCATTCTGTAAGGTAATTTTACACCTCGAACGTCGAGTTCGAGTGTTTACAATTACGAATTCACCTGTCAGCAATTCACTCGCCTATTAGTTGCCGAGTTCGTGAGTGAGTTAGCGGTTGTGAAACAAATTTTATATATTTTTTTTACTGAAATGACGCGTTATTTTATATTAAGTGCTTTAATACGAGAAGCTACAGGTAAATTAGCTTGGAGAAATTTTTGCGTTTGTAGTAGTGTATGGTCAGCAAATAAAATAAAACAACATTTTATTTTTAGTTTTTATTTTATATATCGCACATCCGGAGAAATAACGTCATAAATGTCATAAACCACTTTTTACAGGGCAGAGATTTAAAAGTTTGCTTTGTTATTCATGGACCCAGTTTATACATAAGAAAAATTATTTAATTGATTATGTTGGTAAATATATTCAACTTCGAATATATAGCATTTTCAGGGAGGCTGAAATAACTAGATAAGACTTATTTTACTTTTTTTAAGGATGGTACTACATTTATGACATTATGGCCCTGGGATTCAAAGTATACTAAATCTATTATGTCAAATTTGGTAGGTAGGTAAGAAAAAAATATCACTTCTACAGAGAAAAACATCTTTATTGTAACATTTAAATTAATTTGGAATAACGGCGTTGGTGTACTAAGTCTATCAAACCTGATATTTTTGTGTTGGTGACGATTTACGCGAAGTTTGTTTTAATTTCTAGTAGATATTATTTAAATCGTGGAGGTATCACCTCCTGATCCACCTGATCCCCCTCCCCCTCCTGAGACTATGAGTGATGATGTGCCCCTCCAAGGCCAAAACGTCATCTTGACCAGGATGTTGGTGATGATAAGATATAGAAGCAAGACAAAGAAATCTTCTCTAAGCGACTGTCCTAACTCTATTTCCATAGATACCGTTTATAAGCATCCTCTTCTAGAACGCCCTTTTCGACAGTATTCTGTAACTGACTGGACCTTACATTGTACATTGCAGTTAGATAGAAAATGACCCCACATCAGGCACCTTGATCCGGGCCATCAAAATCGGTCAACTACTTGTAAGAAATGGCATCAAAAATATTTGCAGATTGCATTAAGAAAATCGGCCGCAATAGGGTTGCTATCGAATTTTAAGTGGTGAAGATGTGTTTATTGGTCATCCAATATTGGCCCAGCACAACCTGAGCACAATTATCCCCTTATACAAGGGCATTGTAAGAGGAGTTTTTTTTTTTTTTTTTTGTAAGGTGTTTCTCAATGTTAGCCAGAAGGGCTTCTACATTTTAACGCGGACGCGGGGGTGAACTGAAGGTTCACCCTGGTAGCGACATGCACAAGGGCGTCCCCCCTTGACGGGGACCACAAACCTCGGCTTGGGCTGTCGCTTGAGTGGAGGAGGCCAGAAGGGCCCTAATCGGACGGGTGTAAGAGGAGTGCCCACTGACATTTCTATGCAGGAATTTGTTGCCAATTTGGAAATCCCTGCGGGCTTTGGGTATATCTTAAAAGCACTTAGGTTAAATATAAAACATCGTACGACGGTGAGCACTGAATGGATTCCCCCAAACTCCCTGGTCCTCACATTCCTAGGGCAGAAGCTGCCTGAAAAGGTCTTCCTTTACAAATCATCCTTAACAGTAGAGCTTTATAGACTGCCAACAATCCAGTGCCTGAAATGCTGTAGGTATGGCCACATTAAAAACCAGTGTAGGTCGATCCTCCGATGTTTTAAATGAACACGAGAGCATACAAGAAGCCATACATGCCGAACCTATTATTTTAGCTCTCATAATTTTGCCACTTTTTACTGAAACATATTCTTTGCCCGAGACTCTTAGTTGTTTCGCTATCTATTTTACCTTTTTTCAGTGTCGAAGTCGTTTCTTTTCGAAGATTGTTTGGGGTTTCCTTCTCACTTGTACTATTTACAGTTTCAGAAATTGAAACTTATTCTACAGAAGGTCTATTGACAGGGTTTGCAGTAGATTCTACTTCTGAATCTTCGCTAGATGAAGAAGAATCAGAACTTGACCTTCTAGAGGAACTAGAGCTTGAAGATTTAGTAGGCCGATATTCATCAGGCGAAAAATCCCCGCAGCGAGTACTCTCACCTTTAAAAGTATTGTAAATAAAAATTAAAACGAAATTATGTAATTATATAACACGTATTGAAAAGTAGTATGTATAACTGTCATAAGTCATAACTCAAATCGTTATATAGCTGAACATTCAATTTTGGGACGGTTTTGTCACAACTGTACATAAAATAACTACATTACATTATGCCACATAGCTGAATATCCAATAGTTTGGTGCGTTATTGTCATAATTGTTTTATACCGTACAGTTATGACATATTTAGCCACTAAAATCAAATAACTAATCAATAAATCGAGAGCGGTTTTGTCACAATTGTTTAGAAAAATACAGTTGTGACAATTTATTAAACTAAAACTACCAAAAGCTTATTTAGTAAATGTCATAATTACCTTATGTGACAACGCAGCTCCAAACACATTTACTCCGCTCGGATGGCCGGACGCAACTGACTAATAAGACATCGTGCCGCCAGAATGGGCCAATAACATGTCAAAACCGCGACGTCATAAGCGACCTCTCGTGAAGGATATTAAAATTAAAATTATGACATTAATTCCCTGAATACTAAACCATAAAAGGAAACGTTTTTGACATAAAACTCATTTTTACAAAAAATGCAGTTGTGACGTTATTTCTCCGGATGTGCGATATGTATATATTATATATATGGGATTTTAAATTAAACTATATGTGTTTCTCCTCTGAAAAAGATGAGACTTTAATTTAATATTTGCACATTTAACATACGTATAACTTTTACAAAATGAACATGATTTTACAAAATGACAATGTTACTAAAATGAAAAATTTACTAACCTGAAAAAGAAACGACATTTAAAGTTTAATTCTTTAGTTTGAGAAGTCAAAGGCTTGCCTCGACCATGTTTTAACACTGGAGCCATTTTGAATAAACAATATAAAGTTACAACACTTACACACAAATTAAACACTTCAACAAATATTATAACAATAATAACAAATAATAACAACAATCAACAAATACAAAAATCAATTAAACTACGTACATAATAATTATAATTTTTGAATGAAATGTGTGCTTTATGTTCTAACGGTACCAAACAACTGCATTTGGCACCTGCGGACAGCGTAAACTGGTTTATTCTGGTTTTGTGCGTGTTTCCACTTTCCACTATCAAGTGACGATTTATTTATTTGTTTTGTTTCGTAATTATTATGGTCAAATATTAATTATGAAACAAATTATAATGGACACGATATTTTATTGTTTCACGGTAGTCGCCTTGTCGTTTGCTCAAGGACGTGAAATTGAATGATATATTTTTTTTATAAAGTCAAAACCATTTTCTTTCAAATTAAAAGTTGTTTTTATTGAAAACAAGTCTTGCTAGGAATAAGTATAAAATTAAATAGTAATGTTAGGATATCGAAACATTTTTTGTATAGGCCAGAACGATATAGTGGAAACGCGCTCTAAGATCTGAGTAATATACACACCACTACATATGCAAAAATTTCTCCAAGCTAATTTACCTGTAATGCTGTGGATATAATAGAAAGTCACCGGCAAAGTACCAGCATTCGGGAAATGCAAATTATTAATCGAAATAAAAATTTTATTGAATGCTACCGTTTATCGGAAGAACTAGTTTCTCAAGTGATGGAAGACATTTAAGTTTTATACTCTACTTGGGCACGGGAGGGATGAGACGACCTTTCCGAGGAGTTACAATGTTTAAGATTTTAAGTTAAATATTTAAATAAGCTTGTTGTATATGATAATATTTTAGTTAAATACAAGAATCACATTACTCACCTCATAGTTGTTATTTTTGCAGTTTTCTCCTTTAAATAATTTATGCAACACGTTTAACACCAATTACACAACAACTTAATAAAAATCCAAACTCAAACATTAACTAAAACCCCAACAAAACTTTTAGAAAGAATGCAACACGAAACACTTTAAAATTAGGTACAAAAAACCACTTGAGAAATAAACAAACTTCAAATGAACCACAGACAATCGTCTTTTTTTTTCAGCGACGATAGAATTATTTTGATTTTAAAGAATTTATCAGTGTAAAATTGCAATTTTAGTTTAATTCCACCCACGGTACAATAATAAAGTGTTATTATGTCTTCAAAATGTGTTAAATTGCCGCATTTTAAAGATAATAACAATGTCGATAAATTCAACTCTATAAGATCCCTTCACTCGGCAAGTGAGTTTCGAAGTGAGACTCACTTCGCTTCGCCTCTGCCGAGCGGATGTTTACAGAATGCGAAACCAAAAACTCGAACGTTCGAAAGTGAAGTGAGTCGACTCACTCAGGTGAGATGCGAGTGGTGGCAAAAGTGGGCGCGTGTTGCCAGGCAGAGGTGTATACGTAATTAGCGTATAAGAAACTATTAAACAATGAACAGTAAAATGTCATCTGTAACAGATTTTATAATTATTAATAAAATAGCTACACCTTTTATAGTCCTTTTCAGTTATGATGATTCCTGTGACACTTCATCATGTTCCGAATTACGTATTTTATGTTTAAACTTTAAAACGCCATAATAATTTTAGTGCATAATATTTTTATTTTATGGCGGCATTATTACCAAAAATATAAAAATGAAACATCTTAAGCTTATAAAACAAAAGAATTGTTTAATTTAATTTAATGAAAAATACAAAAATATAATACCTACGCAATTCGTGTACATGAAATGGATCGTTGAAAAATCATAGAGTTGGAAAATCATATAATCGGCGCCCATCTTGTGATTGTTTGTCAATCGAGTCAATCGTCTGTACGAGTGCGTCAGCCTTGTATACAAGTTGCATTTTTATATTGATACTTTACGTGGTATTCTGTTATTGTTACTAATTGTTATTGTTGACTTTTTGTTGCTGTTGTTTGCTAAGTTTCCTTAGTTAATTGTTGGCGAAATGCCGAAAAAACTAATTTTGGTACTTTATTCAAATCGATTTCATTTCGTTATAAAATATTATTGATTATCGGAAACAATTGATATGATTTCAGTAAAGACATCTCTACACGTGTCAAAAATCGATGTGTCACAGAAATCATCTTAGGTGGAAAGGACTATAATCAATCAATAGTCAATAGTTCCGTAGTTAGCTGGTCTAAGGCCAAATAAAATGTTCATTATTGACAACTAATTGATGAGTTTATTCTACAAATAATTATGTCTATTTACAGATGGAGTGCCAGCAGCTGAAGATGCAGCTGGAGCACGAGCTGGACATGCTGACGGCGTACCAGAGCAAGAGCAAGATGCAGGCGGAGGCGCAGCGCAACCGCGAGCGCCGCGAGCTCGAGGAGCGGGTCGCCGTGCGCCGCGCGCTGCTCGAGCAGAAGGTGACACATAGAGCGTGTGTCACAAGTGAAACCTCTTTGGCAGGATTCAAAGATACCAAAATGGTCGCTTTACTCTATGACGCGACCTTGAAATTTTCTCTTTCGAACATCTAAGGATTGGAACTCTCTACCGAATACAGTTTTTCCAGCTTCTTACAATCTATCCAAATTCAAAACAAATGTGAATAGGCACCTTCTAGGTAAACATGCTTCAACTTAGGACGCGTTGTCACTTACCATCAGGTGAAACGGCGACCAAATGTTTACCTATTCTATATCTATACATATAATAAATCTGTAGAAGGGTCAATTCTGTACATTGAAAACATTGAAAAAATAAATAGCAGAGGGTGTTACTGGATCGATACCAAGCCCAAATATGTGATTAAAAAAATTTTTGTCTGTCTGTCTGTCTGTATGTTCAGGCATCACGTGAAAACTAACGGTTCGATTTCGATGAAACTTGGTATAATTATACCTTATTATCCTGGGCATAAAATAGGATACTTTTTATCCCGAAAAAATACGTAGAAAAAAAAAATCTTAGTTTTTCTTAATTTTTCCGCGCGGACGGAGTCGCGGGCGGAAGCTAGTCATGAATAAAAATAAAAAACTCTCAATGCGCTTATAGAAGTTTCACTTCAAAAATACCTTTATCTAAAATATAATAATAGCAGCAAGCTTAATAAGCTGTGTGTAACAATATTTATGTTTCGGCAAAGAATGGTTTTCTGGTCAATTAATCTCGACGATATAGAATATAGGCCAATTCGTCCGGATTTTTGAACGGTATACCGATAAAGTTACGGTATACCGATTTTGAGAAAAATAAAATATTAACGCTTATATATTCGCATTGCAGATGGAGTCTGAGTGCGCGCAGTTCGTGGCGGAGCGCGCGGAGCGGACGCGCATGTTGCACGACCGCCACGAGCGGGAGCTCGAGCATTTCGACAACGAGAGCGCACGACTCGGCTTTAGGTACCTGTTATATTTCTTTTGTCTCTTATTTCCTTTAAAAGTTCAAAAATCAAAATCAAAAATATTTATTCGTTAACAAATATGTTTACTAATCAAGTAGATGTAGGAAACAAATGTTTAACTGTATTTCTAGATATAAAAAAAGCATTTGATAATGTCTCTATCCCCATCCTTGTGCAGAAGCTGGAGCAAATCGGTATACGAGGTACTGCTTTAAACCTATTTCAGAGTTATCTCACTGATCGTAGACAAAGGGTCAAGATAGCAGAGCATTGTAGTGACGATTCTAAGGTATATTATGGTGTTCCGCAGGGGAGTGTATTGGGACCCACCCTATTTTTGCTTTACGTAAATTCATTGTGCGATATGTCTTTGACAAATGGATGTGTGTTTTCTTATGCGGACGATACAGCTGTTGTATTTTGTGGAAGAGATTGGGAAGAAGTACAAAATAGTGCTGAAATTGGTCTAGCTAAAATCGCACACTGGTTAGAAATGCATCTCTTGACTCTTAATATAGATAAAACTAACTATATCTGCTTTGCAAATTATATTAGAAATCAACCTTATATTAATATAAAAATTCATTCTTGCCCTAACCTTAATACATTAAATTGTTCATGTCACCAAATCAATAAAGTATCTAGCACAAAATATCTTGGAGTAATCATAGACGAACGTTTGTCGTGGCATCTCCATCTAGAACTCCTCATGACAAGGACTAGAAAGTTTATATGGTTCTTCAAGACTTTAAGACATGTTGCAACGACAGATTTGCTGAAAATTGTATATGTGTCACTTGTTCAATCGGTGCTAACATATTGTATTACCGTATGGGGAGGGGCTACCAAAACAAAATTCCTAGATCTAGAGAGGGCACAAAGATCTTTACTTAAGGTTATCCATTTTAAACCTTATAGATTTCCGACTCAAGAATTATATTCGGTGTGTGATGTTCTTACAGTTCGTAAGCTATACATATTAAATATTGTTCTGAAACAACACAAGAGTTTAAAATATGATCCTAACCTTGATAATAGAAGGAGGAAAACATGTGTGGTTCCCAACGTATATGTTAAAACCGCATATGCTCGAAGACAAAAGGCTAAACAATCTTCTTGCCTATACAACTTAATAAATAAAGCATTAAATATATATCCTAAAACAGCGAAGGAGTGTAAATTACAACTCATTAAATGGTTAAAATATAAAAATTATGAGGATATAGAGGAATTATTAAAATTAAATTAAATATTTTTTTTAAATAAAGCAACATATATAATATATACTTACACATTCCACACACACGCACACACACACACACACATACACAAAGATACACACCTGTTCTGTTCCATAAACTGAATAGTTTTTACATACCCATTTATCTTTATATTACTTTTTACTTTATTAAGGAAATGTTATTCGTGTAACAATAAATGGTAATGTACTCTAGGAAGAGCGAGATATTCTACCACAAGCTTATAAATGCTTAAAAGGATGTCTCAATGACTGATATAATTGTAAACATATTTGTTAACGAATAAATATTTTTGATTTTTTTTTTCCTTTAAAAGTTATGTTTTAAATTTACACGATTAGGTACTGCTACTGTTCTCTGTTTATGTTGGCATTAAAATGTTATTAGTCCAAAATGATCTTGTTATAGATTAATTAGCTATACTAAGTACCGATGGTAAAACATTCGTCAACAGTAATTATTGCCTTCAGGCTCACCCAATTGACTGTAAATTACAGTAAACAGATGTGAAATTCTGTGATAACGTAAGGACAATCACGTTATTAAATTGCAATAAAAACTGATTGCAGTGCCGACTCAAAATAACACCAATTATTTAATCATTATGAAATATTGGTTTTACTCATAATTATATTATTATTTCAGTGCAATGGCGATAGCGGAGGGAAGCCGGGAGGGCTACGGCGAAGAGGAGCAGTCGCTGTCGGGCTCCATGCTGTCTCTAGCACATAGCAATTCCTCAGCAAGCTTTCCCGCGGGCTCACTCTAATTTCAACCTTATCTCCTTGCAATAAGAACGAGGCGAAACACTATTTTAATATTACCCTTGTAATAGCGCTACGATTAGTAGTAATAGTCTCCGCTAACGATTTTAGTTAGCTTTACAAACTTAATAAAATTCACAGAATAACAGATATAAATGGATAAACACATTGTTGCAACATTTGAAAATGAAATATTTATTCACTTCTAAGGTTGTCGATTTAAATGGCTTCTAATGCCGATTTTGCATAAATCCACGTTTAATTAACAATATCTTGTCAGTTCATATTTTAAAGTATTCAGAATGCAAGTAATACAAATATAACGGTTTTATAATGGTTTAGTTGAAGTTCGCAGACAGTTAAAGCTTTGTAGTTGTGCGTCCTAGTTTGCTATACTTAGATAAAATGACAGTGGAATGTTGAAGAAATTATAATGCGCTGTGCCACTATAAATTAAGATGTTCTAGATTCGATAAAAATCATCCATTTAAATCATTACAAGCGTATATCTATGATAAAAAGTACAATTCACATCAAAATGTTAATTTTGTACTAGTGTACAATTTGTTGTTTTATACGGAAAAAAATATAAACAGGATAAAAAAACGTTTATTGAAAAAATACATTCTGCATTTCATCTTCATTTGTACTGTTGTTGTTTTAAAATAAAATAAAAAATATTAGTAGTTTTTACCGTACAGGGTTTGTCAACGGTATTATAAAATTATTAAAGTGTAAGAATTTTTCTAAATCATTTTGTGCATTATCTTGCTCCATTTTATGCTTATTCCATTTTATATCTGAGACTGTTCAGCCCTCCCGTTATATGCAAACAAGCGTTTTGTTTGCTTGTTTGTCACACAACTTGAAGCAATACCTCGTTCTCTCTAAGATGAAAAATTTGCACGGTTTTTATTGTGACAGCACGCACGTGTTTTGTACATGCAATTTTTGTAATTTTTTTATTATAATTATTTTTTTGTTAACTGTCTTCCAAGAGTATGTCAGTATTCGTCTAGCCAATATCTTGAAGAGAGGGCATTTCCTATTATATTACACCATTAAGTTTATTGCACTCCATTATTGATTTATTTGTGTGTATGTAACGGTATCTTGACGATGTTTTATATTGAATGATTTGAAAATTTTATGATTTTTTTTAAACATAAAATAATGTAGGAATGTTTTATTTAAATACGCTGTTGCATCTCGCAAACTTTTTGTATATTAATGAGGGTGTGTAAAAATGTGTGGATTATATAACGTGGACAAGAGACGCTTTTACTAGATTTTTACTCAAACGAGAATTAGCTCCGCCGTTTACGATGTTCTCTCTAAATGGAAAATTGTTTTGGTGATTCCAGATTATTCGATAGCTTCTAATTTCGGGTCGACGTCGCGCTTCAACCAACGAATTTTATTCAAAGATCAAAATTAGACCGTCCAAATTAAATATCCGCGCGGCAAACGAACGACGGAGCCAATTCACACGTAGAGCATGTTGTTCTCTTTACTAGTTCTCTCAATCTATCTTGTATAATATCGTAGGCTATCATAAGTTTATAGTTGTTTTAGTGAAATTTCCATCTTGATAGTTTCGCATTACTCAAGATCGAGAAGTTGTCGAAGCGACCCGAAAGCGTCAAGTGGTATTCTAAGGTAAACTTTGTAGTGTAGCCGAGCAATGTTGATCCTCAAAGTGTACGCTTAAGATATTTGACGAAAGGCATTATGAGTTGCGTCCCGCGCGCCCCACCGCCGTCGAACGATACTGTTATTATTTAACGTTTAGATAGTCAAAATTTTAATCTTCATATCATTAGTTTTTACTTTAGGGGCAATTTATTCTCGTAGCGTACGTTGAATTTTTTAACTAGCGGACTGATCGTATTCGTTTATGGCCTAGAATTGTGTTTAATAGATGTTTAGACAGTTTTTTGTAATACGATGTTATTATGCTTGCGTTAGATGATTTTTTAGATTTAAATATTCACGCTTTATCGATCATAACAAAATGCAGGTGCTGTTTAATAAAAATTTATAACCGACTGCCAATTATGTTTTGTAAATATAAAAATATATATTATTATTAACGTGTATAAGTGAGCACATATATTGCCTTCCGGCGCTGGGGCGCGCTCGACGTTTGTGTATATAAAGAACAATAATATATAATAATTAACTATAGATAGTATACTTTTGTAAGGTGCGAGTGTGGTTTGTGTACATTCGAAATGGGAAACAATGTGCTATTTTATTTGTTTATTAGAGGTCTAATACGTTGTATTTGTCACCTAAGCTTACCAGTCATGTGTATAGACGACTATACTATTTAATTTAGCGCCGATTTAGTCATAAATATCCAAATTTAGTTAATACTATCATTAATTGAAAAAATAATTATTTTTTAATTTCTAATATCACATTGCTTGTAAGCATCACACGATGTGATCTTTTTGTATTATTTGAGTCTGTTAGTATTAAAAAATTTCAATATACACGAAAACTGTAAAGAGATGAGTTGAAATTATATTATATTATGTACATTACAATGTTGGAGTATTGTATTTAAACATATAAAGGAACATTTTGCGTAATGCCATTTAACAGCTACAAATTCGTTTGATTTACGTATGTTGTTAATTGTCATTATGTATTCGAACCCTTCTCTCCTCCCCACTGACCAATTCAATGACAATAATCTATTGCAGCCTGTCTTGTCTGTACTGTGGAAGTCGAATAGAGTGCAGTGGTGGATCCTGATTGATTAAATCTTTCTATATATATGTAACTATGTAGTATATTATATCCATTTTAAAGTATCAATTATTGAAAGGTGGTAAATTTAAGCGCTTTATAGTTATTAACAAATCCACCGTATTAACGATGTGTAAAAGAGATCTATGTAAATTTGCTATGCACTTTTTAAACGAGCGCATCAACAGAATAAAATCTATTTAGAACCTAAATTAATATATCGGTGATATCAATTAATATTAACTGTTTTAATTTATTTAAATATTCTTTATATTAAATTATTAACGTTTTATCTGAAGAGTGACCTTATCCAGTGAAAATAAATATGTTATTTTAACATTTTAACTAAATATGTATAATATTAATAATGGCCACCGTTGTACTCTACGGGGTAAATAATATCAGGTTAGGAGCACCACGGAATTGATTTGTAAGCTGTATTTAAAGCTTGCGTGCGACAGTTGGTCGGCATTACGATAAGGCTTCGCTATCGGCTTACCCCCTGTGCGGTTCGTATGTTCGGTTGTTGGTCACAAAGAGGACAGCGTACGCGCACGCGGGGCGCGAGTGTAGTGCGTAGACGCGTCCGACGCCCGTTCCAATCTCCCACCACTGCTGTTTTAGAGATAGATCCTCATCATCACGTTAAGTCAGAGCGACAAATTGTTAAGTATAGAAGTACCAAACCCTTAGTTAGCGTTCACGTATTATGTACATTGTAACTATTATTTTTTATATTTTACCATTGTATAGACCTTCGTCGGCGACAGGTAGTTAGCAATATTAAGTGCGAGGTGCGACAAGGTACGCGGCGCCGCGGGCGGGGGGCGGCACCGGCGCACCGTTGTTGATTTCTTTTTATTTTTTGTTATATATTTAAATAACACAATCGACTTGTAGGATTAATAATTATTATTATCATTAATTACTATATTGTAATATAATCTTATTAATGAAAAAATCAAACTGAAAATAAATAAATAGAAATGAAATTTAAACTTGTTTTCTTTCCATTCCTCATCATGCCATTGTAATTTGACCATCATAGAAATATCTCGAAAAAACAATAAAAGGAAAAAAATGTCTCAAACAACAGGCAGTCTTAACACTGCAATTATTATTGCAATGTGAGCTGGACATACAAACCACAGATACAAACTATATGTCTATTCAGATAAATAAAATGAGTGTTGCCATTTGTCATATTTAAAGAACCGCTTGTCATACCAAAATAACATTTACAATCGTTGTCTGAGTTTCTGTTTATAGCGGCTGGAGAAATTTGAAATTTAAACAGGTGAAATGGATACCTACTGAATCCTTAACTGCACAAAAATTCTTTAGTGACTATTTGCAATTCTTAGATTACAAAATATTTATTTTTCCAATATCTCTGCATTGCTTTTTACCAAATTTCAATATTTCGTGTACACGGGAAGTAGGTACTAGGTACCCTGTAGGTATTGATTCCCTTGCGAATGTCGAAATTTGCGTAAATTTGCAGCAGTACCTATCTTTTGATTGCGTTAGCGAAATATAATATATACTTGGAAATATATATATTTCCATGGTTAGCTTATTAATTTGACATTTTCACAGCTTCAAGGGACCGTAGACTTGAGTATTCAATATAAATTTCAGCTCGATACCTCCACACGTAGGTAACATTTTCCCGAGAAAAAGGGTGTTGACAGATAGCTTTATTGGTTGTGACTTGTGGCGCACAGGTTCTTAGCTACATATAAAAAAAAGATATTCTGCACTTCAGTTCCTTATCCAAACAGACTTATTTTGCTTATCCTCATTCAATTTCTATACAATATGTAGTTAAGTATCGCCAGACGCCAAGTATAAGATGTTAGGAACACTCGTAAATCGTAGTGAAGGATATAAATAAAACAACAATTGAAGCATTAAATTACATATTTAATGAATTTTCATAACTCAATGCAGAAGTTGTAAACTATATAAAAGTCTATGTAAATATAGTGATGGCTTATTGCTCCATTTATTGAAATAACAAACAAAATAAAAAATGTAAAATAACTCCTATATCTACTTTATCGTTACATAATATACAATGATTTTATTTTTACTTAAATGCTAAAACATGACTTATAAGCCACATGGCGGTTAAATGATGAAATCATTTCATGAAACTGTTGTTAGAGAATATTAACTGACTGTCAGCAGTTTCCGCTAAATATTTACAATAATTGAATTTTGTGAACATAAAATTTGTTTTTGGTAATATTTTGTAACTTTACCGATTTCAGGCCAACATCCATTTTTTTATCTCATTATAAATTACACAATGCATGCAAAATAAAAAGTCTCTATTAATTAATTATTAAAATATTGTGTAATTTGCAATAATTTTATAATAATATAATTGATGACGTAGATAAAACTTAGCAATTTAGTATGACGTGCAAAATGAACTGTGTTCTGCATTTTACGTGATATTCTACAATTATTATAAATCGTAATTTATCAAAAACTACACGATTAAAAGATCTACATATAATAGACAAAATGTAGGTAGTGTATTTTGTAAACATTTTTGGCAGCATTATTTATATTTTCATATTTATGGAGTTTACACTCCATAGTTTATCCGTAGGCACGCACTCATTTTGACGGAAAACCATTCGTTATTAAAGGAAAGGAAACTTAACTAGATTATAAAGTTGTATGATACAGTCGTTTATAAAAGCCAGTTATCATCGTCGAATCATCGAAGCATATAATTTTCTTTACAAATTAATGAACACTTTCTCAAATATTCTTAAGTGCGCAGCAAAACATAAAAAGGTGTGGCGTGTGCGTTTAAAACAAATTATATTACATATTTTATAAGAAACTGATAATAATGTAGTAGCAGATGCAAAATATTATTAATTCGTCACAAATGTAAGGAACACAGTATTATTTTATTCTTATTATACAAAAATAGGTTGTTTATGATTTATATACCATTTATTAATCTCTCTAAATATTTTGTATAGGCCTCGCTTTTTCACGTAATGCATGATCGAAATTAAGTTTAAAAATATTCTTTTTAATGAATAATTTAATATAATTATGAGAAGGTAAAAACTAAAATGTATCCTACAAAGAATCACCAAACAACAACGCATATTTTGTTGTACAATTATTTTGATGAAAAAGTGACAGAATCGCCGTTATTATGGTATTAAAATGGTTTACGTTACGCAAATTAGTTCGGCATTAAATATCATTCAGTTAACTTCAATAGTGCGTGCCAGCGTAATGTTTCGGTTAATGGGGCAGCAGACTAAATGATGTCGGTGTAATGTGTCACCCAGTTGGGCATCAGACCAGTTGTGTCGGTATAATGAGTCGATCAGTTGGGCAGTGGACCAGTCGCGTCGGTGTAACGTGTCGGCCAGTGGGGCAGCGGATCCGTCGCGTCGATGTAATGCGTCGGTCAGTTGGGCAGCGGACCAGCCACGTCGGTGTCACGTGTCGGTCAGCTGCGGCGAGTGGCGCGTGGTGTCGGTCTACTTTGTCGGCGAGAATTCCGTGGGCTCGAGGATGCGGCAGTGCATCTCACGTATGAGCGGCACGGTGTACGCCACACACTCGTCCCATCCGGGGTTCCGCCATGTGCTCTCGCGCGTTTCCCGACGGGCTTGCAGGTCCTTGTAGCCTGGAAGATAATGCTTTTTATTAAATGTGGGACATATAGTTATATTAATATACGCTTGATTATATTACGAGAAATAAATGATTAATAAGTGCAATGTTGTTGTTTATTTATTATTAATTTCCTCCTTGAATTGACCATGGTTATATATAATGATAATTTATAGGATATGCCCTTTATTGAGTTTGGATATGACATTTTAAAGAAACGGGTTATTGATAAATTTTTAATGAACATCTATGAGCTCATAAAGTAAATTGACCGTAGATTTCTTTAAATGATTATATGAAGCTTTAAATGACCATTCTTTACTAAATAAAATTGGTTAAATAACAAAACTTGCAGTCTATATTTTTCACTTGTATTAAAGATGCTCAAATAAAAAAAAAACAAGACAGTGTATTCCTTTCCTTCCTACTGGGTAATATTATAAATTCGAAAGTTTATGAGGATGTGTATGTGTGTGTTTGTTACTCCTTCACGCAAATACTACTGAACCGATTACAATAAAATTTAGCACACATATAGAGGGTAACTTGGATTAACACATAGGATAGGTTTTATCTCGGAAATCCCACGGGAACGAGAGCATAGTTTCCGGGGCGAGCTGCGGGCGGAAAGCTAATATGCTATAAAGTATAAACTGTACTGCATACTCACACCAAATATGATGAACATTATAAAGTCGTCCAATCTGCGAGAAGTACCCAGCGAAGGCCTCGTTCTTAGCGCGGCGGTACGTGAGCCCGCGCGCCCAGTTATTGCCCCACTCGATCATTGTACCAGGTTTTAGACTGCAAAGCAATATTAGAATATTCATTCTTGGTCATAACGATAATACCTCGGGCAATTTGTATTGCGTACCCATCAAAAGATAAAGGAACAAGGGATAATAAATTATTGTAATATTGTACTACTAATACTGCATTGCTCTTTATTTATGCCTTATCTTTAATTGAAAAGATTTGAGAATGCCGCTGTGGAAAAAGCATTAGTTCATTAATTAATTCCTTCAGTATTCTTTTACAAGCAATGCTTACTAGCCATGGTTGGTCTTTAAGACATTTAACGTGAATTTCAAAATCTTTTCCAATATCTATTTGAATAATACACAAAAATAAAGTAGTTTATAAAAGTATTAATGCGATAGATTAGATTAGTTTCACTGCTTAGTTAGCTGTCTAGACATTATTTTTGTTATTGTTAAATTATTTTTACGACGCGTTTTATTGCTTAGAACAACGAAAGAATGTTCTACGCCTGTTTACACCTAAAAAAATTAGATATAGTGGGGATAGAATGATCATAATATTCGCTCGTTTGATATAAATGCACCGTAGACGTGTCGCTTTCATCAACACAATATACTTATTATATTTTTGGTAAAGATGAGACTTTTCTAATTGAAAGTATGTACTCAAGATTTTCGAATTTAAAAAACGATGTTTTGTGTTATACTATTTTATTATACCGTTGTCATCCATGATCCAGCTTCAAATATTTTCTCAAAAAATCCTATCATGTCCTATCTATACTATAGAGTGAGAGAGTGAGTGAGATCTATAATTGGTACCTAATCAAAATCGGTTGTTGAACTTTATACCTACATAGTTAACAACATAGATAACATTAAATAATATTTAAGATCATGATTATTATTTATTGAATATAATATAGGAATAACAATACATATATGTATTTAACTCCGTGTAACTAGAATCACACTATTTGTCGAATATTGTATCTACATCTGTATTGCAAGTCATCGGAAGTTTTTGATCTTAAAATAGATTTGTATATTTAGCCGCGCCGCGTTGCGATGCAACTCGTATTATTTATTTTTTGTGAACTACGAAGCGTGTTTTGCGCAGATGTTTTAAAAACAAAAATATTTTTGCGTTCATAGGACACTTTTACTGCTTATATAAATTATGCGATTATACTGGTGGCTATCATTCGCCTCAATAAATATCATACAGATAGTGAATGTTTTTTGATATTTTAAAATACACAATAAATAAACAAATTATACAAACAGTTAGTTTGTATAAATAAAAATTAAATGACCTGCCTCAACACATCACAGCAGCAACACATAGATCATATAACAGCTGCCAGTAGACTCATTTCAATTGTTTAAGTTAATATAATCATTTCAAGCCATAATTCTTTAAGCTGTTTACTCAACAGTGTGCCAAAGCATAATGCTACTCTAAGAACATGAACAACACATGTTTATGTTATCACATTTTAACACATTTAAGCGAGAAATAGTGAAAGCAGATTTATTTTACACTAGCGGTCCGCCCCGGCTTCGCCCGTGGTACATATTTCGCAATAAATGATAGCCTATGTTCTTTCTCAGGGTCTAAAGATTGTCTGTGCCAAATTTCATCAAAATCGGTCCAGTTTATGCGTGAAAACCATACATACATACAAACCTTTCCTCTTTATAATATTAGTATAGAAGTATAGATGACATAATACTCTATTTTATAGAGATATATTTTAATATAAAGTACATATATTATAATGACGTAAGGTTTCTGTATTGATACAACCATGAAAATTCTTTAATTAACACAAGTTTATCTCTTTCTTTTACTTACTTTCATCATCTTAAATTACTAAGCTCTTCTTGTGTTACCATGATGTTTTAAAGTAGTATTATATCCAATATGGGAAAGTGATGGTACTACATGACCTACATAGTTTAGTCATTTTTCCATACTGGAAATAATACTGCTATAAGACATCATGGTAATCCACCAGGAGCGACATAGGCATATATGTCATAAATAAAAAAAATTACCTGTAAGATCTAATTTCATAGATGTTGCTGGGATCTCGTTTTTCACCAGACGGCCAGAAGCTGAAGGCAAGAAGGTATTGGAGATGACGTGACCTCACGAAATTGCCTCTCTCTTTTTCTAATGCTCTGTATTCCTGTTCAAAAGAGTTGATTTATTTAATGTTTGCTGACGGGGAGTCCTTTTTGCCTCCATTACTATCTTTTTTTTTCTGTTTTGTGTATTAATTAAGTACTAAGATAAAACGATTTCTATTTCTATTTCTAATGTTTTATGTCTATAGATAGTAAAACAAGCTAGTTAGCAGGATCAGTATCCTCTCTAAAATAACATATGGCATATTCTACTAATATTATAAATGTGAATGTTTGTGAGGATGGATGTTTGTTATTCATATTTATAAAAGATAATATAGAGATATTATCTTTTTTGATATAATTTCATAAATAATAAATTATTTTCACTGTGCAGTGTTTATTTTCCTTGTGATATGTAACTAACACTAACAATCGTAAATATTTTAATATTATCAAGTGTGTTTTGTTTAAAAAAGAATACTATAACCACAAACTAATTGTATTTTTTTCATAGTAATAATAACTGTGTGAAACTTAACATAATATTTTGCTTAATTTATTTACTTACAGGATTTTCTCTAAACAATATCTTTGCTTTGTCAATTTTCTCGAAGCCTCCAACATACCGCCACAAATGCAATGCCTGGTCCATATCCCCCACGGAAACAGTCCATGATCCGACAAGCTCACAACCCAACTCAGGTTTACGAGATTCCACAAACTCTACGGAACTTTTACTGGAAATATTCAATAAAGTGTTTGAAATGACCTGTGTTTTTTATTTACCTTTACTTAAAATGTAATATATTAATTTTAAAGTAAAACTTTCCTTAGGCGGTCAGCGAAAATTCAGCTATTCGGGCCTGAGGTAAGCGGTGAGGGGATCCGCGTTTAGTATGGAATCAACATGCTCGAAACTAAAAATCGTAAGCGCCATTCACATTTTTATCAAAAAGTGAATGAAAATAATTAGTATTTTCTAAATCTAAAACAGTCACGAAATCGAGAAGGTAAACCTATGTATTTGTGATTTTATACGAAATATTATAGTAAAATACGGTTGTAATGAGCATTTATATGATATTTTAGAGGTAACTTCAGGATTTTTTTTTATCGAGCAAAATTTTTCCAATCATGTTTTGGAAACAGTCATCCCATCACACATACGTTCCGTAATACATATTAGAAATTTCAGTGCGAAAAAACTTCAATATTTTTAATTATAGCTCATAGAAAACAGTCCATTTTGCCGGGTTCACCTACTAAGGGCCCTTAAAGACAGGAAATTTCATAGGATCATTTGACATTTCTATAGGTAGTAAGCTCTCTTCATGAGAACCCTTTATAATAGGATGATTAAGTTGTATGGATGATTTAATTATTTACAACAGCTCTATGATTGCATTTTGTTACTATATAAACTAAAAATTTCCATTTTCAAAATGGTACAATTATTTGTATTGACTATTCCTTATGATTATATTGACCTATATGCAAAAACATTCTTCCGATTTGTTATTGTTGAATTTGAGTTAAGTTTGAGTTTTACTTATTTCATTAATGATTTTACACAAAATAGGTATAATAATTGCTAAATTCTTATCAAGATCACCATAAGATGTTTATTTTAGTGTGATATATCTTTAGTTTTTTGTTAGTTTTATGTAAACATTGATGAGGTCAAAGTTTGGGATGATAACACAATGTGTGAAGGAATAGACAACAAAAATATAAAAGGTTGATATAGTTTAAATGGCATATACGCTATTTTAAAACTGTTACATAACCATATTATATTATTTGCCGGTTGATTGCAAGATACTTTGTACCTTGTTTGACTTATTTATAACTCACTAGTTTTTTAGGTATTTATCCACAGAATCCGGCCTTATGTTGTGCGTATGTAGAGCGTATACAATCTCCTTGTCGCTAAGCATACGACTGTGGGATTCTTTAGTAGGTTCGATTTTTCGAACCAGAAGTTTCGAAAGCCATCCATCATCGGCATTTAATCTTGCACTTGTCGTAGCGATGAATCTAAAACAAAATTTTACTTGCAAACTTTGCAGATCACTCAAAGTCCAAAGACAAAATATACAAACTTTACCAATCTTCGAAATTCAAAATATTGTAAACTAAAAAAAATAAACCTACCTTGCATTTTTTGGTACGCTTGAACTGTACACTATAATTCTATTTAAGGTATTCATCTTCACAACACTAAAAACATGAATTTACTGTATTGAAGACAGTGGAACAATCTGCCGACGAGTTCGATATTGACTTGTTATCTATTCAATAAAAAATAAATCACTTGAAGGTTATCTTGAAAATAGACTACGTTTAAAAAGAGACATCTATTGAGCGTGACCTCAACCAATGATAATTTAGTGACCACAGAGCAATATAGTTTAGTGACAACTGACAAGTCTTGCAAGTGACACAAAGCAAGTGTTCCAAGCTGAGGTTCCAAGTGTGAAGCAAGTGTGAAGTAAACTGAAATAGTTTTGATAGTCGACAGATGGTTATACTTATAGGTAAACCAGAATCTGATGGCAATTAGGGAAATCAAAATTTTGAGTGTGCAACCCTGGGGAAAATGGACTGAACGATCTTGATACTGCTTATTTTTTATTTTGTCCTCAGTCAATATCATTAGTCACATTACATAAGTGGACAATACTGTACTTAATAATGAGATATCCGCTTAATATTATATAGGTACATACTTACATGTATAATATACAATTATACATGTTAGCGCGTTTAATTTAAACATAAAATTATATTTTAAAAGTAAATCAATTGATTAACTTCATTAATTATTTTAACAATAACCAATTGGATAAAAGTATTAACAATCATTTAATTATCGAGTAATAATAATATTTCATGTCGTATTCAAAATAACGATCAAAACAACACAAATAACACCTGCGCTGACTCACACTGTCACGCCACTCGAATAGTTGTTTTGATCGTCCTATAAATAACGGTCGTCTGCAGTTGCGAGTCATTCTTGTCTTGACTTTGGTCGAGTAAAGATGTCTAAGAAATATTATATCAGTATTTAATTACGTAATACAACCACGCTCTAACATACATATTACTATTAAACAGGTAATACATATTATTATTTACACATACCTAAGTATATTTGTATATTCATTACCAGTATGCCATGTGAAAATATCGATATAATGTTAATGTAGATCAAAACTGCTTATAATTTTTAATAAAATAAAATAAAAATAAAATAAAACTATTTTTATTTTCGAAAGCATTAACTTATACACACATAAAAAAATTGACTTGGACAGCTTGGACTTGACGAATAGCCGTATTGGAAACTCCTTTAATAAGTTTCATAAAATTATATTCTAATCAACAAACAATATTATAGTTACCTAAATATTACTTATAATCTTTTTTAATTTAAAGTATCAAAACGGGTAAGTCCAATTTACCAATAAAATCTTCAAAATTGAAAATTGTGATGTGTTTGACCCTTCTTCATCGAATGTTTTTCTATACACATTATAAACAACACCTCTTGCTTGTGATCGCAGCGGTTTTTTCGACATTTTCGAAGAATTTTTAGGCAAAATCCTAAAAATTATTCATCAATTGCAAAAAAGACAAATAATTTGACAACCAATTTGATAGTTGTCAAATAAGTTGCCACATGAAAATCTTTTATTTCTTAAATATAAATATGCCATCAGATTCTGGTAGACCCATATGTGTTTTCTGCTAAGGTTTTCTGTGTTCAAGGTTTATTGGTTTATTGCTATAAGTTTATTCCACAGGGTTATTCAGTTTATTTTACGGTACAAACAAATATTTGTCACTTTCTTGAACAATAAAACCTATAAAAAGCTTAATTTATTCGTTTATATGACTTTTTTATTTCTACTTCTATTAATTAATTAATTTAAAAAAATCGGTATCACCACAAGCGTAGAGCGTTTTCACATTATCCGATCCGATATCGGATATCGGACGCAGATAGCCGATATCCGATATCGGAGGGAAGTAAAAGGTATGAAATATGTACCTGTCTTTCACATTGTCCGGTCTGATATCGGATATCGGAGCCGTCACCGATATGCCAGCGGCTATCGGACGATAATGTTCAGTGTTGCCAACTCAATTTTCAAAAAGGCAGTATACCAACAGCAAAAAAGCACTAGTTTGTGTATTTTCAGTCTTATAGGGCGCTAAATCATTAGAGAATTCTATTAAAAGAAACCTTTTTTTATTAAGAAAACACACATTTAAGTATTTATAGGCATTAAAAATACGATTTATACGGCAGCTAATTTAATTACCGTATTAAATATATATACGGCAATTGGCTGAACTTAAGTAAACAAAAATATATTGCGTTCTTAAATTCAAATATCTATCTTCAAAAACATATCATCTTTATTTTAACTCATTCTGCCTCGCTCCTCCTCCTACTCGGACTGTGTACTCGGATGTTGGTTGTGCTGTTTATTGTATTGTTGTCATTAAGTGCTTTGTTTTTAACAGACTTCAAAAAAAGGAGGAGATGTCACACCACATTTCACACCGATTTTATTTTTATTTTGAATTTACAACAAAGAATACAAAGTTTGAAAACTCTTAATTCTAAAATAATTGCTTATGACAATAAAATAATTTATGTATCTTTACTTACAGGAAATTACAACAATCATATTACAAATATATTTGAATGGGTGACAATATTATTTTAGGATATTACAGTGTAATAAGAAAAAGAAAAGAAAATGTGAACAAAGATTGTATCACTTAATAAATTTATCATAGGTACTACATAAACTTTTATAAATAGTTATAGTATATGTATAGTGAAAAAATGACTAAATGACTAGGTACGTCTTGCTATTGAAATATTTACGTGGTATTTACTAATATGTATTACTAAAACTATTAACTAATACTAGGTTGTAGTAGGTATTGATATAAATTTATATTATTTATAATGTGTTAACATATACTGTACAAATGACCGATATCAAAACTATTTAGTAAAAAGCACATCTAAATATAATAATATGCAGTAATTAATGATATAAAATCTTTTTTACATTTTACTTTTCTTTTTTAGAAGTTGTTATTTTTAACGTATTTATTTTAAATGTGTATGTACAACTATTTGAATTTTTTTTAATTATACCTTTTTTATCAACTGGCAATTTAGTTTAGTTTTCTCTAAAAATTTCTGGCAACACTCATGATGATATCGGAACACATATCGGAACGATTTTATCGGACAATGTGAAAGGGCAAATTGTATCCGTTATCGGATATCGGCTATCGGCGTCCGATATCCGATATCGGATCGGATAATGTGAAAACGCTCTAATGATCTAAGCCCACAGATTCTTATATAACGGTAGTTTTTGGTTTATTTATAATGGCAATATGGCTTGTCAGAAGATCATTGATGTCCCCTGTCAAATGTCAGCTGTCAAATCAGCAGAAGTGTCAATAATAAATGGTCTTCGTTTATTTGTCATTAATTTATGTTATAAATAAATTAAGAAAATAAATAAAAAATAAGAAGGGCTACAAATACAACGAAGTTGGTGGATTAATTTCGCTATGGGTAAGTTAATGTGAAATTTGATCACTACATTCCTGATAGACTTGTTTTAGTGGGCGTTGTTATTAGTTTCCTGACTAGTTTATGAAAGTGAATAAGATAATAATTTGTGCAGCATCAAGCGAAGTTACGAAACTTCAGCAACATTTGGCGTTGCTGAAGGAGGAGTATGGGAAACTGCAAAGTCATTGCGCTGAAGTAGAGAGGAAGTACACCCTCGCTGCGGCGTCCGCCGGCGACTTGAGTGAAACTAGCTTTGTAGCGAGACTTTTGATGACCGTTTCTTCGTTGTATGGAAGAGAAACATATTCAGATATCGCAATAAAACTACAGAACAAATCTATGCCTGGTCATAAGTTTGTATTAAATGCTCGTTCTGATGATTGGAATGAAGAAGCACTGAAAAACCAATCTGAATTAGGTAAGTTTTATGGTAGCATAAAAAAATTTGTATAGTCAAAATATTTTTTCACAATAATAAATCATTAGTTATTTTTTAATACAAATTGATTACCCTGATGATAAATACATACTTCATATTGTGAAATAATTATTATAATTATTATCAGTAGAAGTATGCTTAAACCTAACATAATCATCTTTGAATGTCATCATGTTGAAAATATTATAATGCCATATCATTCACGCTCCTTTAAAACTTACTGTTTTTAAAAATATTACAGATTGGTCATCTCTTCCCGACGATGTTGGGTCAGCTCTTCTCAAGTGGCTTTACACAGATTTGGTGGATTTATCAAGAGGGGATTCCTTTGCGCTTCAGTTGATGAAATCAGCTGCAAGTTTCAAGCTATATGGCCTTGTTGGCAAGTGTGAACAGGCCCTAATTGCATCTGTTGGTGTAAGGTGTGTATTATGTGCAAATTTTGTTAATTTTTTATTAATAACAACCCCATAATAATTATAAAACAGGGCAAATGTGAATGGGCACTTAGGTAGTGCATCACAACAATAATTATAACTTTTACAAGTACATATTATGATATTCAAATTTTATTAATGTTTGATTTATAGTAACCTAAGACTTTTATAAAATGTACTTAAACTGAATTTAAGTTGATACTTAATAGCATAGCCTTTGTTTTTTTTTAATATTCTATTTTTTTTATTACAGGACATGTGTCAAATTTTACTCAGCAGCAGATGAAATTGGTGCCACTGCATTAAAAGAACACTGTTCTGGCCTTATTTCTGCACATTGGGATGATCTCACAGGTATATTACTTTGTTTTAATGTTAATAAATAAATAAATATCTCAGGATAATTTTCAAACCCAGCACAATCTGATCCCATACTAAGCTTTTGCTTGGGTTATGGAAACCAGATGTCTTATGAACTATTTTTAATATTATAACTACTGCTTGGTAAACATTAATAAAATTGATGCTACAGTGATGTCCTGTGTCCCCTTGTGGAGTGAGGGGCAGATTCATAAACCTGTTTCACTGATCTGTTTTCTTTTGGGAAAAGCGGGTAAACAGCCTTCTGCATCCTGTCAGATCAAGATTTGTTTTTCTTTGTATCGACAAGGAATTAAAACCAGGACCGGTTGTGCATTGGTTTTTATATGCACGCATAACAAATGCGCTAATCAGGCGGTCCAATTGATTAAATACAAATTATTAATTTCATAATCAAAATGCTACATAGCATATTATGCACAATTTCCCGAAAACATCCATCAAAGCCTTACCAGGTGCCTGTTAAATTAACTGGTTAAGTATGATATTCAGTTGGAATTATATAATAGTATAATCCTCCATAATACTTTATAGTGTGATAATGCATGAAACTGTTTTTTGAGTATTTGGTCTATCACTTCAGTTATTTTAGATATAATATCTATAGTTAGGTGAGTATACTAATTTAGTTGCATTGCAAAATGATAATTAATTGTTTTGGAAGTAAGAGCAATTTCTGTGCATTTTACTGATAATGCTGATAATTTCACATAAACTGATGATTGTTTCTTCATAAATGATAATAGTATTATATTGTCTATGGATTTTGATATTTAATTTTGGAACCTTGTACCTAATGTACCTAATTCATTATAATACATATTTTGATTTTTTTATGCACATTTTTCTGTGTGTGAGTGTGTGTGTATTTACACAAAATTTTACTATGATAAACAATTTATATTTTGCTATCAAATTAGATTGCATACGTAGGTTTATTATATTTTCTTTTTACCTATTTAGGTTCATTAGGATGTGTCATTTTTGACGAACTACCCAATCAAAAGTAGGGACTTCTGTTTTGTCTGTGTGTATTTTGTTTCCAGTTGTACATATATATTTTTAATTGAATATTTGTCCCGTTATACAGGGGAGGACTTCGCGCACATGTCCTCAGCACTCCTCTACCGCATGTTAAAGAGCAAAACGCCGCAACCGCTGCACGGCGCGGTCCGCTTGCTGCGTGAGGATGTTGTGTTCCTGTGCCTTGTCGAAAATCACGCTAATGTGAGTACACCTTTATTGTATTTTCAGGTGATTGATAGGTATATAAATTGTTAAATACCATGCTGTGTGTGCATGCCTTTATAGAAAATTTTTGTGATTTGTTGATAAAACTCAAATAGATATGGATAGATACATATTATTATCAGCTAGTACTGACTAGCTGTTCGCCCCAAATCCGCTGGAGTAGTTAATCTTTGGTATATTTTCTTTGTCTATTGATATTTTTTTACTCTATACAGATAACATAACATCTGTAGATATACGATTTTAATTTTTTTAAGAGATGTGATTCGTATCGTGCGCATCGCACGAATTTGCGTACTGATGGAGAGGGTAATGTGTAAAATTCAATAGATTATAGAAATGTGACAAATTAAAGACAAAAACACGTAAGGACAGGAAAATATCGATTATGCTACTTCTTATTTCACTAGTTGAAATACAAAGCTTAAAAATTATATATGCATAACTCGATCGACAATTTTTTTTTATACTATGTACCAAAACAACAAAACACATTTTCAAATAAGTTATCCTGTATTTAAATCTAAAGACTTGAGGAATGACAACATCATTAAATATTAAAATTTTTACATACACATAGAAGTAAAACATACGACATAAAGTTTTGTAGGTATAAACGTACAAGCTACAGCTAATGTTTTATAAACACTATATCCTTGGCAGTATAGAGCATTTAACATAACAATAATTTTATTAATAACCTAACTCAATTGTGATTATGACTAGGTAGTTGTTCATAAAGCTCGTGTGATGCTTAACATTTTCACATGTCTTTGGATTCATTACTCTTTAAAATTGTATTTGAGAGCACTTATGTCTTATATTTACGTTAGAAAAGTATTTCGTCAAAGTGACTTGTTCATAGATAATAAAAAACCTCAACTTTCGATGGCTTACGTATCTTTTAACATATAATAAAGCGTTTACTTAAATTAAAAGAAAATACAGAATGTGAAATGAGGAGACAACGCGAGCCATATTTGCCCAATGGCATAAAGAATCAATAATTTAAACAGTCCTAAAGATAATTTTCCATCCCGTGCCTACCGTAACAAATATATCAACGGGATTAACAGCATTGAGAAGTAGCTTAACTGATTTTGATACGAGCTATTACAAAGATCCCCACGACAGTAACAGTTTAAAGTCTTTGTGGGTCTGTCTAACAAGTTAGGAACTTCTTGGCAACCATCTTTGTAGACTTCGTAAATGGTGTCCACTGGTGTCCATTTGCCGTTGATTTTCTCTTGATTACCGCTCATTGTTTGCGCAGCACACCCTCGAGATATGGACACAACCGACTCTGGAAATGAAAACGTTACATTGTATTTTTACGTTTACATTGTTGAAGAACTAAAAATGTATATATGTATAAGTCTTTGATAGCATTTTATGATGAATTTGGTGAAAGATCTTCATATAGTAGACCGTATTAATTGGTTCAAGAAACGTTACAAATGAATAGTATATATAATGTATACCACCACCAAGTAGGATTTAATTCATTTTTTGTTTGGCTATAAATATAAAGTAAAACATATGAGATATTAAGTTCATAACGTCTAATCATAAAAAAAAAGTCGTAAACGTAAATAAACCGGAGGGATGATAAACTTGATTAGTCTCCATAAAGCTAAATAAATTTGATAGTCGTGGTGTGGTCGTGGACAGAATACTTTAATTAGTCTGCTTAAATACAATTGAATTGTATTCAATATAATGCAATATTGATCGTCTGCTTATTTTATCCCTATGTAATATTATCATAAGGAAATTTGCATGTCCTCGAATTAAAGGACCATAATATGTTAGGTACATGCATTAAAGTGCACCACGCGTCTGTTTATAACTAGTTGAAAACAAGGTTCACATAAATTTCATGGAAAACTGAAATACTGCTACTACACATAATATTATGATAGAAATTTTACATATTATAAATACGATAAGCGCTATAAGTAAAACAACACCAAAATGGTAAAATTTAATATTTATGCATAAATGGTCTGTTGTCTGAAGAATTTTTTCTAAATCTATTTCTTGTTATTAATACGCGTAAATTAAATTTAATTTCCCTTAATTATAACAAAACAGTTAACTAGACGGTAGTAGCCACAGATCACAGAATGGTAGTAGCCGATGAGTTTCCTCTAACTTCCCGCAGGATTACCGAAGTGTGTAAGCCCAGTAATGAGTAACTACAATAAAGCTTTGTTCCATTATACGGAAAACAATACATTGTAGCATTACTATTAATAGGTACTTTATGATAAATTAATGTACATAGTTAAATTCATTAATTAGGACATAGTGTCCGTGAAAGGAATGCTTCTGTATTGTTTTCGTTTTTATTATAGAGCATACCTTAACGAGATTTAAGGTAACGATTCCAACTGTATTTTAAAATCCGCTCAAGATTCAATAATAATAATAAATAAATCAATAATTTTATTATCCAAAATAATATGATACATACAATATAAGAACCCTTGTTCCCACACTAGGATTCCCTGTGTCGTGGGAACAAGTTTCTTCCATTTGCATAAAATTCGTCTTAATACATAATATAAATCTTCTATAATATTAAAATGATTCGCAAAATGTGTTCTCTCGCGCTTCTCGAGAACGGCTGAACTGATTTCGTTAAATTTTTTTGTTTATAATATTCCTTGAAATACGAGGATGGTTCTTATGGACAGAAAACGTAAACGTATAATATGTAAACGGTCCACGGCCGAAGCCGGGGCGGACCGCTAATAAAATAGTAAACAACGCACTCCATATAAAATGAGCGAAATGTCAAATATCTGAGTGGGTATTCTGAAGAATAATCACTATTTTGCAGGTAGGTAGAACAAAATATTGTACTGAATTATATTATACTAAGAAAAATGTCAAATGACCAAATTGTTTTAAGGCTCTGAGGTTTTAAGAAATCATAGAGGTCAAATTTTCGCACAGGTATTATACATTTTTGAACAGGATTAAAACTGGTTTAACGGTTCTCCTCGAATAACATTACAAACCAATCTATCTAATTCTATAACAACTGTCGATAATCATTTCGGTTCAAAAACCTATCATTTATCAAAATGTATGTATTTTGTATTTTCTTTTTTATAAACGTGTTATTTAACATCATAGATAATTGAACCTACTTAGTTCACTAATTGTGCTGCTAAAAGTCATCTTCTATTAGCAGCGTTTACTATTGCTAATTGATTTTCTATTACAGTAAGTACATAACGCTGTGCCAAATATAATATAAAACAAAATATTAAAACCATCCGGCTAAATCACAAACGATACTCTAACATGTGTTTTGAAACTCGATATTAAATACTTGAAATCGTCAGATGTAAAGAGCTTCGGCAATGATTTCACGAATTACGCTAATTGACCGTCTTTGCATTCTGCGACATGTGTGTCGGCTTCTTAGTGTAATCAGTTGACCTAATTGTATGTAGGATAATGATGTACCTAAATCATCATAAATGTAAGAGTAAGCGATGTACCTACATACAAGGGTTCTGCATGAAACCTATGGAATGCCAATCAAATCGAATGAAACACTGTCTTTTTGTTTTACGAAGCTTATTTTAAATATGTGGTTACCCAGTTCCGAAACAGTGTAAATATTTTTAAAAGAAATAACTTTATTCGTAATTGTTATAATTTTAGAGTAAAATTTGAGGTTCTATATAATTGGGTGTAGCAGCAATATATTTTTCATATTGCTTTTCGTTCTTCGCAAATGGTTGAACACAAAATTATAAGTACATATGAGGACAAAATACAATTTTCCTCGTTTAATTATAAAATTCTGTAGCAATTATATTTAATTTGGAATAATTTTAATTAAAAAAGGAAACATTAGTTCACACAAGGAAAATCATATGAATATTAATTGAGATTAAAAAACATTTAGTTAATCATGCAGACTGTTACAAACTGACATAACACCTTTTAAGTGCTAGGTGTATCGCGTATTTAGCAACATTTGACACACTTTGCCTCCGACGTATAAGGTCGCTCCAACTGTGGCTAAAATATATTTCTTTACGGTAATGAGCATATAGATTTGTCTCTTAGCGCTGCCATAGATACTGGACATAGTCATATTCAGTCAACAGGCTTAGATATAATGTAGATTGTAGCAGGACGATAATGACTGATAGTTATTTTATGAGTTAGTTAGTACTTACTTCCATTTCCTAAATCTAATGAGGTTTCTCTCTTAAAACACATAGTGGAATGTTCGCAATCACCCAGGTATCTGTCACTGCCGTCGAAGGTTTCACATAATGGTATACCTTCGTATGTTTGTTCGGGCACACATATGTAGCAACGAATCGATGATGACACTGAAAATATTATAAAAATATGAATATTAAATCGATTGCGTAGGATCGTCGCGAGATATGATGAAAAATGATTTATTATAAATCTATTCATATTCCAATAAGGTTGTTGTGTCATTAGAATTGGGTTGAAATTTACATATCGCACCTTCGGTAGAACAAGGGCACAATTACAGTTTTTGCAATTTTACAGGAGAGCCATTTTAAGATATTTGTAGTACTTAATGTGGTCTAGCTATGATAATAATTTTTTTATGGTTGTTCTGCTTTGTATGACATAAACTATATACTATATTCTTTTAGGTGTATCGTTTACAAATATTAAAAACTGCTAGTTTTTTTTTAATAATATTTTTTTCTTAAGTAGGTGTACATTTGTGCCCTTGTTCCACCAACAAGAAAATTAATTTGTAAATATGGCCATATCTAAAGCTTTAAGTTAATAATTTTGGAATGATAATAACGTGTTTTTTTGTATAAATGTTTTATTTTCTTAAACACTTTAGAAAGCCGCAGTACTTTATCACAAAAATAGAGATCAAAACTTACTAATCAGCCATTACACATCTTCAACAATCTGAAACTATTATGTTTCCTAGCAAAATTCTTTGGAATCGCTTTAAAAATTGGAATAATATTATATTAAGATAACAGAACAAGAAAGAATCATAATTCAATTCCTTGACATTAAATAATTCCTCCTTTTTCGTGGCATTTTTTATAAGGCTTATGTATTCTGCCGGAGTGCATATTGATATTGGGCCAGCTTTTTTTGCACGTTTTACATTCCAGAATGGACGGCATCGGCTTTATGCTGGGTCCCCTAATTTATGTATGATCGATTTTATAGGCAATGTGTTCACAGCAAAATAATACATTCCAAAAACAAATTTGAAAAAGAAAAATAATTATTTACGAATAAATATCTTACTAATATTATTATTTATTATGTAAACTCGAAAGTTTTTGAGGATAGATTTGTGGGTGTGAGGGTATGTTTGTTGTATTTTGATTGGCAGTCCTATCGTTTAAATTTCTAAAAAACTAACTTGTTTTTTTGCTCTCTACAGCAATTATCGGAATAAAATGTTACTTTTAAGACCATGGAGTATAACAAATCTTGGACAGACAAGGGCACAATTGTCTGAACGACTTTGTCCTCCCAATTTTTAAATCGTAAACTAGGCATAAGTGTGACAGATATGGCCTTGTCGTTCCAGAAATCAAAAACATTATAGGGCATATTTACATAAACGACGTTAGCGCTCCAAGTGACAGCTAGCTCAGTCCCCGCCGATGGCACAACTAACCAATGAGACTTTGTCTCGCCAAGAGAGAAACAAAATAGCGCCAAAATGACAACGCCACTGTTTCAATCTGGCTGTTTTTTGTAGGAATTAAACGAATGTCTTTGTCCCTCCAGTTGAAAGGGCCTTTTTAAAGCATTTCTGCATATTTAAGTCATTTTGGCAATTTATGACAATTATGCCCTTGTTCTACCGAAGGTGCGATATGATGATATTTTTCACACATTTATTCAAAAATTATAATTTCTTCACAAATGTAAATAATTAAATAAAAAAGGAAGCGTATAAGTCTATATGTTACAGGAAATGTATGTAATCCGTCATTGTATACAATTCCTAAAATCGTACGGAAATGTGTGAAATAAATTATTTTATACACATTTCCTAGGAAATCTATACATTTCCTAAATAGCTATCGGAAATGTAAAACATTTAAGATATTGATATGTCGCAGGCAAGGGTTGGACTAAAGCAAAGGGGGCGCAGGACTTAAAAAAATTTTGATGGAGTTGGTGTCATTAAATAACACCTTTTTATTATTGTTTTATCATAAAGATTACGCTTATATAAGCATGTTTTATAGGAACAACTTTTCTCTAAAATCAAAAATAGCCGAGATATTCGCCCTCAAAGTTAGGTTAGGTTTAGGTTAGGTTAGCCGTTAGGTTAGGTTAGGTTAAGTTTGTTAAAAAAAACTACACAGTAATAGGAGCCCCGCAAAGCGGGGCTCCGTCGACGAAGATCGAACGATCGAAGATAATAATATGAACATAATATTATTACAATTTTACGGTATGACTGGGTAACAGTCAATAAGACAGATTGTATCAATAAGAGCTATAATAAAAAAAATAACAACGTGTTTTATTACAGAAAGCATTTACTTTACACATTTCCTACTACGATATAGGAATTGTATACAATTCCTAGGAAGATTATACATTTCCTAGGATATGCATGCATTAAATAGTTTTTTAAACAATATTTTATACATTTCCTAAGTGGTATCGGAATTGTACACATTTCCTAGGAATTGTATACAATTCCTTGATTTCATACATTTCCGGTAACATATATACATTTGAATAAATATTTAATTATGTGGGTTGGTAAATGACAAAGCCCTGAAATGCTAGGTCAAACTCCATTGAAAGAAGATCGTATTCCCTGTGTAGGCCCCAAGTACGATATCATTTTATTAATTCGATGGACGTGCTCGATTTGAATTTAATTATTATAATAATGAATGTTACTAGCATTGCAATAGATTGTGAGGTTATTAATTCGATTATTATGCCTCTATTTATGGCCATAACAGTTAACACTGTATTATATTGACCATTTTCGTAGGCTTTGCAAAATAAATAATAATGGGGTTTTTTCCCAAAACCACCAAAACATTCAATTATATCCACTGTGTATTAATCAGAAGAATATCCCTCTAACCTAACAGATCGGATCCATGGTCTAGTCTGGCTTTTTTACGTGCTATAAATATTAAATATATACTCTAGATAGATGTATATTGCAAATTAATGTATTTTTCGAAAATTATAAGTAGTATAATTTTTCTGATGTCACAAATGAAAATACCTGAAACAACTCTACAAAAAAGATCGAGTTATTTTAATTTGGCATCATCACACATTCAAACGATATTTTATTATGCAGCTATTGAACTGGTTATATTAAAATTTAACATTGTTATTATAACTGTGTTCAATATTGTTAATGAGCTACTGATATGCTTTATCAAGTGCAATGTAATACAATTTTCAGTTTTCTGTACGCAAAAATACAATGTTATACGTCTCATTAATAAATAATAATATCTACTAAATAGGTACCTACTATATATTATAATGAATAAATCGCGTTTAAAATCCGTTAAAAAGTCTTTAATTTCTAAATGTATAATACTCGCGTAAAAACAAACCCTAGAAAATACTAGGTACCTACTGGCTACTAGTACATTTCAATCAAAATTTGTTACGGTTTGTCGGTAAACTCTCGAACTTTTATAACCACGTTTTAGCAAACTAATCCCAAGTTATAATGTTATAGTTATAATTTACTAACATAAGCACCATATATTAGCATAAGACTAGACTCAAAACAGATGCTAAAGTGTTATTTTTATATTCTAACAAGTAACATCGATTAATCTATGCCACGCTTGTATTACACCCGGTTCGATAACCGTATAATGTATTCTTTTTAATATTATAATTCTCAGACCATGTCTACCATATTCCAGTAAACTATGATGATAAATATTGATGAAAGCACTTAACAATTAAGTAATTAACGTATGCTAATCAAAACAGTTGGTATGGTTTGTACTGAAAGAACAAAAGTACCTAAGTTTAAAATTTACAATGAAAAATAATTTTATTCCAAATATGTAATTTGATTTGTGAACATTTCACTGTAATGTAGGGCGGACCATAACCAAATTGGAATGCGAAACAAAAAGGAAAAGTTGCTAAATAGGTACGAGTCTTATCTTATCAGCCAAAATTTTGTTCTACCGAAAAAAGGATAAGTTCTGATCTACATAATATTACCGAATTTTATTAATCAATTTATTTACTAACGTAAAATAACTTAATTTAATTAGATCTTGTTCTATCCTAATATGTAAACGTTTTGCATTGTAATAAAAAAACATCGTTTTGGCTTTTCCTTTCGGTTCCCCATTTATTTCTGTCTCCAATTTAATCAAGTCGTTTAATTAATTGCTTTGCTGTCTGGTGTTTTTTTAACTTTCAACTATTCGTGTATTACATTCTTTAGTCAATTTCAAAAGTTTTAATAATTGTCTCTACAAATATTTTGTGACAACTTCAAAAATAAAATTTGATTGAAACGTAGAATATTAAAAAAAAATAAGAATAAAATATTATAACAGCTGTGTTGTAATAATTTATAGGTATTTTGTCCTAAAAATATTTTACTGAAACATCCATCATTTAATATCCAGATAGAAACAAAGAACCAATCAAATAAAATCAAGTACATATAATATTTTGTTTCGAATATAAGACTTGTTGTAAGTACATACTTAATTAGAGAATAAATAAATTAAGTTTCACCGTTTAAACAGTTTTGGAATAAATTTACTTTTACTACCATAAAAATATTAATTTTCCTTCATTCGTTGAAAGTAAACAACATTCGCGCGCGTACTTTTGTGAAGCCGAAAGTAAACAGCAATTATGTTTGAATTTAAACAAATAAAACATATTATCATATAATATATTAACATCGAATTTATACAACGAATGTGTATATTTACAATTTTATTAACATCACAGCAAGGTCAGTAATAAATAACAGGATATCAGTTTAAGTTTTGATAGTACGTTTTAATTCCGTCTTTGTAGTGTTGTTCTTCCTACTTAAAAATTTGACTTGAATACTAATTAGAATTCAATTTTATTGATGTCCGTTAGACAATAAAAATGTGTTACGCTATATGTCACTGTCCTACTTAAACATAAAAAAATAGAGTCACAAAAATTCACAAATAATACTTACTTTTCCAAAACAATGTTAACACGAGATAACGTAAGAGCAACTCCATAGTAAAACACGGTTCGCCACTCAAATGCTCTTAGAATCCATAAATCAAATAAACAAACTTGCATTAAAGCCGCATACGAGTTTTAAGTGTCGAAATTGCGTTAAGTGTGTAACGCCGACTTACGCGGTCGCGCGCCCGGCGCATATTGCTACATGTGCTTCGGCTGGCTTCGACCCACTGAAATCGCTCAAGTCATGATTCACAGGAAGTAAAGCCAGCAGTGGAACGGTCTTGTCTAAATATCAAAGGAATAAGGCTCTCGGATCCGCGCGCTGGTGGTGATTCACGCGATCGATGCTGGCGCCGGCGCATTACTGAATCGCGTTTTGGCGCTCCGCTAAAGAATTTTATTTTTGTTACACTACGCCGACGATTTGCCATTGTTTTGTTTTTTATCAATGCCTACGTCATGCGATAGATAATGGCCGTTGTCATATCCCGCCCATAGTTTTATAGATGTATAATAAATTTAATTATTGACAACTACAGCCCTGCTCTACATTTGCGTTTTATGACTGCCTTCGACGTGCTTCGACTTTTCTTGTCGGCTTGTTAGCAGCAAATAGCAATGGCTAATTAGAATACGATAAGTACATAGTACTAATAATTAATGATGGTTTGGTGTAATTATTACTAAATATTGTTTATGATGTCTTTGCACATTTTTGATTCAAATATAATTCTTTCTCCAATTGCATCAAAAACAAGGTAGATGTATTTCAAAATTATTGGCAAGCGCCAAGCGCCAAGCGCACTGAAGAGTTTACTTGTGTTTATTTTTAAAATTTTTTTGATAGGTGTGGTTTGCCAAAGTGAAATGAATCTATGAAAAAATATCACCTTGGTTTATGTCTCTTTAACAAGAATCGATACATTGTTGGCTGCAAAAACTAATACATTAGCTAACGAGGATTTGTAGACGCTCTAGGTAGAGCTGAATCTAGCTGTTGTGATTTATAGTTTAGTTAATATTTATCAAGGATATATTTTTTGGATACCGGAATGTAAATTTTAAATATTCACATCTGTGTTAGCAATAAAATAAAATTTACGTTATAATATAATAATTGTTTTTTAAATGAATATACTTATCACTACCATAAATTAAAAATGTAAAACCTTAAACTTTAACCACTAAAGAGTAGTGTTTTATTGCAAAACGTGTGGTTGTGAAATATTTCACATGATATCAGTATCCACATCCTTTATAAAATGTGGCCACGTGATCGGGCAATCTGGCGAAATTTTTTATGTCACACGAGCGCTTTATCTGCATTATGATAGTCTCGCTTTTTAAGATATTTTTATCTGTGCAGTTCGTCTGTAGTGAACATTGCAGTTTATCTGTCTCAATTAGATGTGTATTTGATGATATCTTGGAAACGACTTAATGACAACATAAAATTAGCAATTACAATTTGAGATGATATGGTCCCTGAACTTTCATATCCAACTGTATATCCAACCGAAAGATTTGCTCTCATAAAACTCGAAAACTCTGTAAAATAAATTCGTGTTTGCGTATAGGCTAGTTAGAACAAAGAATTCTTTGAGGAATCATTTACTGTAAAGCGTCGTAAAAAACGTAGGATTTGTCCTTTGTTGTGTTAGAAACCGAGGATATGTCTCAAGGATTTTTATGTATGCAGTATATATATCAGACATATTGTGTCGAACAGAATAAAGTGACACACCGTTCGCCAAACAATGACCCTTCCACGAGGTCACAAACCTCTTGGCGACGAAATTCGTAAGGAAAACTGAACAAATACAGCCTTTAGTTTGGATTGTTTGTTACGAATATTAATATCAGTGCACTGTTTATTTGTAGCACGGAATATTCATATATTATGTATTAAGTCATTATGTTTGCCTTCTTATCATCAAGCTGTTTAATTACATTTTTCTAATTGTCAGAGTTTACTACGCAATAAAGATTTGTCATAAAATCTACCCTACTAGAGTAAAATATTGTATCCCTCTGTCCGTAATAAAGCAAAGGGCGCCAACCTTCTGGTAATCGTGATATATAGATACTTCCTGTAGGAAACATCCAATGAATCAGACAAAGAATTGTGTTACTTGCTTTATACATGGACTTTATTTTTATTTACTGGTATTTAGGTATACTCAGAATACCATAATACGTGTATAAATCTTATACATATAAAGAGCATTTTTTATCTACCGTAATCTTAGAAGCATTAGGTATATACAGGCTACAGCAAAAGTATTTAGGTGGAGTGATATAAATTAATACCTAAATTGCCTCTGTTATAGTTTTAATGAAAGTGTGCGTCTAGGTCGTGTCGTGTCTCCAGACAATTTATAAATTAGGACATTTAGAATTTAATTAATAAATTGGCACGCAAATGTTAGGTTAAAAGTTTAGCATTAATATAGTCGGCCGAATATGAAATGATTTTTTTTCCATTGGGAATGTTATTTCAAGAGTATTTTATCAAAAATCCTTACTATTATAGTACTTATAAATTGCATAAGTAGCCCTTTAGAACTGGTACTTAAACATGCTTATTATTATTTTTTGCTAATAGTATCAAAAATACTAGTTTTTGGCTTGCAGCCGTTTCTCATTTCAAATTTCCATACTTTTTTTCATCCCCTTTACATTTTGCAGTCGCCATAAATTATATTCCATCAATACATGCGAATCAATTCGGTGGTTCAGACGTGATAACGCATCCAAGAGACAGAATTTATTTTACACTAGCTGTGCTCCGCGGTTTCACCCCTATTGCTCCGCTCCTGTTGGTATTAGCCTGATAATATACAGGCTGTCCCACTATTGGTATACTAAGCGCGAAGGGACGGCGCGTGATCATGCAAAAAATACTTAAAACAACAAATTTACTCAAAAATTTTTTGCTAATTTTTTCCTGAAAATTCATGTTTGATTAGTACAGATATAATATAAGTATAAATTAGAAGATTTAACTACCCAAATAGAAGATATGAGGGGGGTCACAGTTCACAATAAACTCAATTAATGATGTTTATATATCTCTGACTAATTGTTCTCTTCTAAAAATATTTACGAGTTCATTAGGAGATAAAATTTAAAGCCGTATAATAATTTGTTAAAGATAAGAAATGTAATACGCTGTACGCATCGCTAAATATTGAATGCCTGAGACAAAATAAGTTAGAGTTTTAGTTATTACTTTATATAATCCTAACTTCTAATTAAGTAACACAACTTATAAGTCTAGAACTACTGAAATTAGCATATTAATTAATAAATGTTAAAAAAAAGAAAACTAAAAATAACATGCTACAGGTGAGCGACTGTAAAAAACATTCAATTAATTTAACTTATATTAGCTTTCCTGAAAATGAATGATGAGAAATGTACGTTATGTCAATCCTCCTAAATATCATAAGACAAAAAAATTCATATCATAAAATTGTTTCGTTGCTACGTGTCATAAATACACACTTTAGTTATTGTAATATACAGAGTGTCCCACCGTCGTAATACTAAGCTCAAAGGAGGTTATAGTTTTGCATACGCTGCTAACCAAAATATTGGCAAAACTTGAAAATAAAAGAAAATTAAATTTTCTACAACTTTATTTTACGACCTTCTCATAGAACGAGCGGTTTTGCCAATATTTTGGTTCAAACGGGAGCAAAACTAAAAATTTGAAATTTTCGGGAAAAACTGACTATCTTTGAAAGGCCACAGCTTCGTTGTTATTAGGTTTAGAGAGCTGCGGTTAGACTTAAATTGTTGCAAATTACGGTTTAAGACATTTATTTCTCAAAAAGATTACATTTGAATCACTTACAGAGAAATAATAATAAAATTTAATAAAACATGTTTGCTCGCTTAACGTTGTACGTAGTAAGTAGTTTGTTAACACAAATAGAATACAACAAGAAAACAAAAAAATGGGCGGTAATTTTTATAAACATAATTTCAGACTACCCCAACGACATTCTAAAGATATAAGGCTTGTGTTCTAGGTAAAGATATGCTATTTTCATGAGATATAAAATTAGTTTTATTTTTGCACTTTGTTTTTACTAAGTATATAAATTATGTATTTTAATAGTAAAAGTATAATTTATAGGTTTTATTTATGTTTATCTTTTATATTTATTTATAAATAATAGGTGTATATTTTTTTATTATAATATTTAGTTTAAAAGATGTTTCTTTAGCAATTTCTTGAAATTAGTTATCGATTTGTTTTGGAGGCGTTAATCGTAAGTAAATTTGATTGAAACCATCTGTTTAATATGTTAAGATCTTTTTGAGCTTGATTTACTACAATATCTATAGAATTACCATAGTAGAACAAGCAAGTGTCGTCAGCATATAAAGTAATATCTCCGGTTAATCCTATCTCGTGGATGTTGTTAATATAGATAAGGAAAAATAGAGGGCCCAAGAGGGAACCTTGAGGCACGCCACAGCTTATAGATCTTTTTTTGCTACAGTGATCATTAATTTTTACGACTTGATATCGATTGTTAAGGTATGATCTGAATATGTCATAAGCTACTCCAGTTATTCCCGCATTTCTTAATTTCAAGAGTAAAATTTCGTGGCTAACGGTATCGAAAGCTTTCTTAAGATCGACAAATACTCCAAGAGCTACCTTTCTTCGGTCTATGTTGAGTCTGACATTAGTGATAAGATCTACCGTTGCTGCAATAGTATTAGATTTTTCTCTGAATCCGTATTGTTTATTAAAGAAAAATTCAGTAGACGTAAGAAAACCGTTTAAACGAGAGTGTAAAATTTTTTCAAATATTTTTGACATAGCCGGTAGTACTGATATTGGTCGGTAATTGCTGGGATCTAGTTTCGAGCCAGATTTATGAATGGGAATTACTGAGGCTACTTTGAGGGAGTCCGGAAAACAACCTTCTTTTAGGCATTTATTTATTATTTTCACCAAGTTACTCGCTAATAAATCTTTTATATTTTTTATAACCCGAATACTTATTCCATCCATACCTATAGCAGTATTTTTACGGAGACTATTTATTATTTTTAAGACTTCAGTTTCATTTGTTGGTTCTAATTTAGACAAGTTATTTGCAGAATTTGAGGGGCTTTTTAATTTAAGTGTTCTTTCAATGTTTCTATGAAATTCTTTAGGAATGTCGTTGGCTAGTTGAATGCCTACAGTGGAAAAATAATCGTTAAAATATTCACAAATTTCATTGACGTTAGTTATTTGTCCAGAGTTAGTTTTAAGTTTCGTAATCACCGGACTAGAATTAGCCTTATTATTACATAATTTATAAATCAAATGCCACATTTTTGCAGGATCACTCTGACAATTACTAAAACTTTTAATATAGAATTGACGTTTCGCCGATTGAATTTTGTTAAATACGAGGTTTCTTTGCTTAATAAAAACTTCTCTCAGTCCTTCGTTACCAGGAGTTTGTTTCAGGTTGTACCACAGTTGATTTCTATGGTTTATACTCTCAATCAGATCTTTGTTTATCCAGTCTTTACTTGGCGGGTTTAAAATTTTTGTTTTTGTTATTTTATTATTGTTGATAGCGGCTGTCAAAGCCGTTTCAAATTGCTTATAATCAAGGAACTCTTCTTTCGAAAATATGTTTTGAATAGTTTTATATACGCTTGTGTGATTGATTGACTGATATTGAACTCGTTTTAAAGCCTCTCGTTTGTGTCTATTCAACTCCAAATATATTTGTTTATGATCAGAAAGTGAAGATTCAATAATAGAAAGCTGAAAGGTGTCATTGTGTAGATTAGTAAGAACATGATCCAGGATGGACTTTGAGGATGACGTATCTCGCGTACAGTATTCAATACTAATTTTATTTAATAGTCTCACATTATTTTCTTTTAATATCAGTTTGTATTCTTTTATTGATTGGTCGTTGCTCAGTAAGTTTAAGTTGAAGTCACCAAATACAATTACACGTTTTCTTTTTGTTAAATGTTGACTAAAATTTTCAAGAAATTTTTGAGTATTTGCTGCTGGCTGTTTATATATAACTCCAATATCTAGGGAAAGTGAGATCAGATGTACCCATAAGAAATGATTGCCATGTTCAAACTGTTCCTCAAGAAATTCATGTTTTAGTGTATCATGGATATAAATAGAGACTCCTCCTCCTCTCAGTTGAGTTCTGTAATTATAGTAGTGCGTGTATCCGGGTAACTGTAACCTTTTTGCCTGGTCTTCATCCTTAATCCATGTCTCCGTCAGCACTATCAAATGGACAACAGCCTGGAGAGATTCCACAATACACCTTAATTCATCAATTTTACCTGTTTTTACTATACTTCTGACATTAGCGTAGAGAAACTTTATGGATTTGGTGCGAACTATAACGTCGTCATAATTTTGACAGAGATTGTATGTGATATTATTATTTTTAATCTCAGAATTTACTGGATTTTCATTCGTATTTAGTTTTTTGGAAAGTTTTTTAAAATTGTGGGTATTCCTTTAATGTATTTGATGATTAGATTTTTTTCTCCGTTTTCTGTACGCAATCGCAGTTCTTCTTGCACATTTATCAAATATTGTTTCTGGATTGGTGTCTGGTCCCAATAGATTTTAATTTTGTCATCTTTAATTATTGATTTTTTTATCAGTATAGATTTTGCACTCTCTTGCGAAGAAAAACAGACCTTTATAGGACGTAGTTTATTTTCATTAAATTTTCCAAGGTGAAATATTTTTACTGGTTCAGGACACTGTGGATTTATTTGAGATATAATTTTCATCACTTCACATCTATCAAGCTCTCTCTTCTTCTGCAAGTCTTCCATTTTTGTTTCCGTAATTCCAACAATTATTATGTTTTTACTGCGTTCCAGTCTATCTTGTACTTCATTTATAATATTTGTCGAAGAACTCATAGAATTTGAATCTTCTGTATTTATAGATGACGATTGAAAATTTTGTAGAAGACGAACGTCGTTTTCCAATTTAGTTATTTTCTGTTGCGTATCACCCACATTACTCGTTAAATTCTCTATTTGGGTTTTAAGGTATTGGTTTTCAAGAGCTAGTCCGTCTGTTGTCGTTTTGATATCTGTAAGTTGGTCTTTAATAGATGAAATATCATTTTTAATTGACTGAATACTGTCTGTTTGCAATTTGCTAAAGTTCTTCAATATATCAAGCATTTCCATTTTAAAATCCTTAAATTGTGATGCAAATTCGTCTTCAGGCGTTTTTTTTCTTTCGGATTGATACATTTTTTTGTTCATAATCTGTTTCTTTAAAAGTAGATAAATTTGGCTGAGAACTGCTACCCGCGATACTCAAGGTACTTTTTGGTGAACGTAAAATACTCATTTTCGTAGAATTCAGCAAGCTTAGTAATAAGATAATGCAAAATATAGCACACAGTATTTATAGCTTCGCTCTTGTGGTATGCGCCAGGCTTAGCTGCAGTGACGTATCGCACGGAGACAGCAGGACAAAGAAAGATGCTATTGACGCAGTCCGTCTTCCTCACTACACTTATATTTTTTCACAGTTTGTTGCCGGAAATTACACCTTTATTTCTATTTCATTAAGATTTTAAATGGCTTGACACTTGTTATATTAAATTTGTAAGTTTCACGTAAACACGTCCGTACTCAACGCGAGTCAGCGAGCCAAAAAAAAATTAAATAACCTTATTCTATGTAGTGTAATACTTGTCGAAAACGCATAGTTTATGACTTTTAGAGCAAAAAGTGAAAAATGACCCAAATTTTCGCAGTTTATCACGTGGTGCGCAGCGAGCACAACTTTACATCACCCTAACTGATCCAAACAACATACCAAAAATGCAGAACTACATCGTGCTTTGCGAATTTAATGTTCATTTCCACTGGCCTATATATGCTGGCTGCGCGAAGCTAGAAAAAAATGATGTAATTTTTACGTGTTCAGTGTATGCAAAACTACAAGCCTCTTCGCGCTTAGGGGGACACTCTGTATAGGATTATTTTACATTACATTCTATAAATTTTATTTTACTTAATTATTACTTCAAAATGCTCCTCTCTGCGAGGTTTTCCAAGCAATAGATTGTAAAAAAAAACACAACAAATTTTTCACTTTTTATTGAAAACAACTCGAAAACACGATAACAATATTCACAAAATCATTTTGATTCTGAATTTAAGATAACCTTACTTCAAGTATGAAACCTTCTTCTTAATTATTAGTAAGCATTTAAAGTGCCGTTATCCAATGAAGGTCTTTGCCAATGCTGATATTTATCACACATTAAATAACTATTTGCTTATGAATTATTCAAAGATATTTCGGCAAATAAAAGCTTAGAAAATAATATGGAAATGAAGTTTTGTACAAGTAATTATAAATATATTTGCTACTAAGGTATTTACAGTTAGAGCCCTTATAACTAACGGTTTGAATATCACAAATATGATTTATCACATAACATTGGTTAAGCACGCACATTTTGAATACATATTACAATTTACAATGATTTTTAATCGACAATAACATGAAATAATACACATTATATGCTTCATTTTATTTTTGAATTTTCGACCACATTTCTCTTATGTTTGTTTGTGTATGTACAAGATAACAATCATCTAGAGTTATTCTAATATTAATGTACTTTTCGATTGGTAGGACACCAATATCACCAGATTGGTGTTGTTAAATTATATTGTTTTCAATGTCGATGTAGGTATGGAAATATGGCCGTCAATGAGTTTTATGTATTGATTAGGTATTTGATCGGTGTCCTTATATTTTCACATGTCGGCTTAATCATCAATCACATTTACCTAACATGTCAGTCTATTCTTGGAATGATGTTTCTTGAGATTGCTCACTCCATTCCCACAATTGGCACTTATCACTCACAAGAGTATTAGTAACATTATTCTACATTAATTGTTGACTACCTAAGACTGTTGATATATTTCATTAGATTAAAAACGACGATGACACCCATTATGTCGGTGTAGCCCTCATGGTTCGTGTTCGATGAATTGCATAGGTTGCTTCGACAGTAGCAGTACCTGTAAAGAGGAAAATTTGGTAACTAGTAAATATACACTAACTAAAGTACACGTCAATTTCTAAATTCAAATTGGTAATAATTAATTTTTCGTATCGTAGTCTTATTTTTGATATCGTAGACTTATTTTGATCGTATAGTTATCTATTAAGTTATGACTTTTCACTTAATAAGTAACCTGGTATAATTAAATACTGATGAATATCCATTTCATCTGTATGATGCATTTCATCATCATCATGCTGAAATTTCTCGTCTAAAGTATGAATCTAAGCTCTTGAAAAGATCACTCAAAACCACTCGATCTTTCTTTTGTACGTATCGCCTTTACTTTTTGTGTCAAGGTGAACGGTGACTAGACGTATCTTTTATTATGCTTAATAAAGAATACATGCTAATATCATTAAACATACTTACTTTGTAACCACTGCTCTTTCGCCTTTGTAGTCCGGACTCGAACAACCTTCCTCGTAGGCCTCAACGACCTCTGTTTTTGGTGACCATTTGCCATTCTTGTAATCCTGGTACTCGTGTTTTTGCTGAGCGCAGTCACGAAGAACACCGTTTATCCTCACTGAAATAGATAATAAGTTCCAATTAATGAACAGCTCTAATGTTTTTGTAAATAGTCATTTGTTTATACGTATACTTTGTTTTGAAACTTAGCAAGTTCCATCAGAGACGAGTCTGTCAAACATTTGTACACCGCGTATGTTTAACGTCTGTAAACAGTACCCTGGCTTGTTTGTTTGGCTTCAGTTTGGAGTGTTAATTGCTGGGTTCGCGCCGGTGAATAACATGAAACCTTTGCCCATTGATACGGAATGTTTAATACTGTTAATTCATTGGGGCCCCTTTTGCGATAAAATCCAAATATTTTCTTTAAATTTCAACTGTAGTAAATTGGATGTTCTATTCTAAATGTGTTAATTTATCAAAGTTATCATACATTTTGTATTCAGGTTTAGATGACTTGCAGTTTCATAGTAATAAGTAGTGTTGTTAATTATATTAAAAGTTTTTTAATAACTAATAAGTAGGTAGTAAATCTTACATGTTGATACTGACCTCCATTCTGTATGTCAAGGTAGAAATCCTGCTTCATACACATAGTGGAGAATGGACAGTCCACAATGAACTTATCAGAATAATCGAAGTGGACACACAAACGTTTCGTGGTGTTGTAATACTCTCCAGGTGGTGGATTAATTAAACACTGATAGCACTGCAACGAAGATACTCCTGAAAATATAGTTAATATAATTAATATAAATTTTTCTCTGCAGTATGACACACCGGGAACATTTAATTTGGGGCATTTTACATAGTGACATAAACAAGTTTCATTTCACTGAAATGTTGAAATCTAAAAGGGATCTGAATACATAAAAAGTTACAAAGCATTTCTTAGAAGATTATTTTACTCGTACTATAATAACATTGAGATAGTTATCTTCCTAAAAAGGTATAATCATGAACAAAACGTTCTTGGTAATTATATACACAGGAATCAGGATACAATTAAATTCATAACTAATAATTTATCAGCTTACTTAATACATAGCTATCAAATAGTTATGAGTTAGAAAAATTGTCTTTAAATGAATGGAAGTATGACGTATTCAATGTTTTCCATGATACCATAATATTTCTGATGAATCAGAGCACGTTGCTCCTTATACGCCTACACATAGCTTCGTACACTATAAAACTAATTGTTCTCCGAATTGGATCGTCTTAATCACTTGACAGAATTAATGGTTGTAGAATAATAATAATTATTAATGTATTATATGCAAAACTTATTTGAAAAGGTTGAAACTGTATTATAGAGACACATTGCTTATTAAAATAATATGTCAAGTAAAACTGTATTTAAATAGACACAATATGATTTGTGTAAATGTTCGTTAAATATCAAGCTGGCCATGTACTACGACAATTGATGAAAGTTAAAATGTACGTTATAAGTTTCTTCAAGATATTATTTCTTTTGATAACTGGTTCTTACCATATTGATGTTGATTATTACGACGACGATAATAATAGCGATCGAAATGAAAATATAAGCTATATTGATTCAATAGAACGAAGACGTGGTGGTGATGATTATAATAATCTAACATATAACCTTGAAACAACGGAATACAATAACTTCTATCCACATAATAATAGCAGTGATCATATTTTATTATACAATACAGAAGACAATAAAACAATAGATCCAACTTTAAATATTACTAAATATTCTGGTCAAAACATTAATGTCGATAATCTAAACAACCAAGATAAGTCGGAACCGACATCGACTTTCGTGCCAAAATCAGATATATTTAAAGATTACTTATATGCATATGAAGATGATAAAGAAAAAATATTACGCCAAGTAAATATTTCGCAAAATAAAGATATAAATGAAGAAATAGCCAATGACACAACTCAACTAAAGTTGAAGGATCATTCCGTTCAGTTTTATAATTTAGAACCAGCTGTTGAGAATGATATTTTAAAGGATATTATTAATGATACACAAAATGCGAATGTATGGTACGTTCCAGAAAAATATCCATGCTGGGAACTTCCGCTATTATATGGCGAGTTAGGACGAAGAAAAATTACGTCAAAAATTTTCGGTATATATGGTGGCCATTTAAACAATGTGATAGATCCGGGGTATAATATAAAAGGCGATAGGTCGTTTCACCCACCGTTTACGCAAGTTATGAACCGATGGTGCGGTGTACAACCATGTTACGGCGATCATACTCTTTGCTTGTTCCCAGATGCAACTTTGTCAAAACTTTGTGAGAAGGGGTATACGGTTCAAGTGCCGACTATTTTGGATCATATTGCTTTAGTAAATACAATTAATTCTATGCGTAATCAAGTTGCAAGTGGCGATTCTGATAGATATTCTCATTTACCTCCTGCAGCAAATATGCATCAAATAACTTATGATTATGATTTACAAAAGATTTCTGAAGCTTGGTTACGTCAGTGTCTTCCTGGGCCTGCACCATGCTCTGCTCTTGACGGGAAGTTTGTAACTCATCTTGAATGCACTAAATATGCTGATTTTTGTTGCGTTAGAGCAAGCGATTCAGCTTTTAAATGGTTATTAATTTAATTAATTAATAAATAAATAAGTTAAATCAACAGTGGATTTAACTCTAACTTTAATTTCAGCGCACCGAAATTGGAATGCTTTATCTCACCAGTAATAGGTTGTATTCATGAATGGTTTTGGAGCGGTGGGCAAGAAATAAAATTAGCAGACGTACACTGTGGACGAACATCGATTAAAAATTTTAATTCCGTACAATTGCTTTGGGCAAAAACTATAAAAGTTGGATGTGCCTTCGGGCAAAGAAATAACGGTGATGTACGGGTTGTATGCAACTTCGCTCCTGGTGCCCCATTTATTTTAGATACAAAGTTATACTGTGGAATCATAGGGCATAACAATATGTTAATGGCAAAAAACAATTCTGTCGAAGCAGATTTTCTCTCTTCGATAGGTATTTTTTGGAATGATGTAAGAGAAAGTGAAAGAAAGTTTCCTGAATTTAAACATACAAATAGCGTTCTAAGTTACTTTAATGCTCAGGAAAATGTAAAAACTATATGGGGTGTACAAAGTTTACACAGAATCTATAAAGATGGATGGATTAGAGATCATCTAGGAAAGCGGCAGAACGGTACAAAAGGGATGATTGCTCGCTTAGTAACGAAGTACACTTTTGTTGATGAAAGTGGAGCTCGTTGCGATACCAACGAATCCATGTATATTGCAGGAGAATCAGGCTCTTTGTGTGTGGAGCGAGGAAGAAGATACAGAAATCTATGCTTTGACTTCAGAGATCCAACACCTGGGTATAGATTAGTTGCAGTCGCTGCTCCCATTGCATTGTTTACCCTAATATTATATGACTTATTTAGCGGTGTTGTTAGACAATCTGAATAATTAATATTTTGTTGTGATTCACACATATTATCACTAATAGTTTTTGGAATATCGGCAGAAAATACATAATATTATATGGAATCACTTTTGTTCATAATTATGGTTATTTACTCTGCCGTATCCACTTATAGCGTGACTCATCGTATAGTTCAGCGCACCGCATCATTGAATTATTATTATTGGGCTTTAGTTACTGTTTATAATTTAAAAATAAAACTTGTGGTGTTGTCACTTATGATTCATACCTCGTACGTTTGAGTGACCTAAAAATAAAAATGCTTTGGCTACTTTGATAAATCACTAAGTGTTTGATTTCATTCGTAATAAGGTTTCCTTTTTAATGAATGATACTAAACAAGTCATTATCATCGAATTATAAGTTTAGAAGTTCATCCAAAATATCCTCAATAAAAGGCTTTCCTATCTGATATAGGTACTACGACTCCACATTTATGGTGTTAAAAATATTTTTTTTAAAGTACAATATAATGTGAACTGTTGCGTATCAAGATTTGTTCCGTATCATAACGTGCACTTGCTTACATTTATACAATTATTTGAGCATTACAGCGTATCACGCACTAATTGTGGTTTTAAATTGTGAATCATAATTTTGTTCATTGGTGGTAGTCACAAATAACCTTCAGTACTATTGGTTGTGGTCGGTGATTGGGAAATTATCTGAATGAGGATGCTCTTACGCATAATGAGGCTATATTCGTTTGATAATAATTAATTAATAAACAAATTGTGTTATCTTAAAAAAACCTTCACGAACAATTGATGGTAGTGTAAGAAACATTACACAGTAACACGAGATTTGAATGGATCGTGAGTCATGTAATAAAATGGATTTTAAACCTTTTAAAAAGTTTCAATTTAATATTCCGAGTGCGAATTTCGTCTCCTAACATTTCATTATCTTACGCTTACGGAATGTATATATTTTTTAAAACGATCTGAATATCTTATCTACATCTTATTTTAAATACAACAGAGAGTAAAAATTTGAACGAGAAACATACCTGTTGTAATCAACGACAAAGTCACCACGGCCAGATATTGCTCCATACTCGGATCTGGCTCTCACAGCGCGTTTAGTCCAGTTTGAATTTGTGCAATTGAACTACGCTAATATTAGTTCAAAAGGTACACTCGTTCGGCTCTGAAATATTAAATTTTGTTCTATAATTACTTGTTCTCTGGGTAATAGATAAATATTTACTTCATTAAATTCTACAACAATTTTGTTGTGTATAAATATAGTTTACGTGAACGATTCACAATTTAGTACTTAACAATCGTCAAATGATATGGTAACAATTTGTAACGTTCAAGTGATAATAACCAATTCAAAAAATGTAGAGCACATTATAATCAATCATTGGAATTGTACGTTATATCATTATAATTATGTACTCTGGGATTTCCATTTTGCACTGTAGAAGTTAACAACAACATAATTTAATTCAATATGTATGTGCAATGTGCACCTTAATATTTTGTATGCCTGATCAGATTTTATTATTTCCAAGGAGTTCCAAGGACAAAGAACACTGACGTGATAGTTGATAAGAATCGAGCTTTTGCATATTTAGATTGGCTTGCAACTTCAAAAGAGTCTTTTCAAGTTATAAAAAGGTCGTAATTGTCCAATTTTTTAAACATAATTTTTTTTCTTGGCAGCAAATCATCAACTTGCCTAGTGCAATAGCTATCCTTGATATGTGTTACTTCAATACTTCGACACTTTTGATTTTTTTAATTCTACAACAGCTCACAACATGACTATTACCATATTACCTACTATTTCTCATTTATGTGTGTACTAGCTTTCCACCCGCGGCTTCGCCCGCGCAGTCAAAGAAAAACCCGCTTAGTTCCCGTTCCCGTGGGATTTCCGGGATAAAACCTATCCTATGTCCCGGGGTAAAAAGTAGCCTATGTCCTTTCTCGGGTATCAAAATATCTCTATACCAAATTTCATGCAAATTGGTTCAGTAGTTAAGGCGTGATTGAGTAACAGACAGATAGACTGAGTTACTTTCGCATTTATAATATTAGTATGGATTATACTAACTGAGTAAAAGTTGGTAAAAGCGGTGTAATAATATGCTTTACGTGGTTTTTCGTAAAGCGTTGCCGGTAAATTATGGTCTATCGTAGTATAGGATACTCGTATACCATGGTTTCGTAATACATAACCGGTATGATTATAAAATACTATATACTATTTGGCTCATTCGATTTTATTGTCAAGGCCATGACCGAATTTTTTAGCCTTTCTATTTTTTATTAATTTTGTAATTTATGTAAACTGGTTGTATCAAATACAAATACTATAGACGTCAAGGCTAGTGACCCTGTAGTAAAGAAGACCTTAAGATAATGAGAATAGAGGATTTTTTATTCATGTAATTTTTGTCAATTTTACCGTTTAGTAAACTCATGTTTACAGAAAGCAGAAATAGACAAAGCTATATTTTCTACAAAAAAGATGATGGATATTAACTTTCTGATGGATACAGTCTCTTTTAAGGAAATGTTTGGTAAAATATAACTAACAAATAAAACAATCGATAGGTATTGTTTAGGTGAATTTGCAAAATAAAATAATTGTTTTCAGAATAAATTTAAAAACTTAATCGGAATTACAATTATAAGGTTCACATATTTAACCTTCTGTCTGAGCTGTAGGTAGGTTTAAATCGCAGTTTCAAGGTGTAACGTTAATAACGTACTTTAATACAATTCAATGAAGAATTTACGGCATAAAAAGTTAACATAATAATATAATGACCTCATGTAAGTTGGTATTTACTTTAAGTAGTATTTACTTCAGTGATTGTAGATTTATCTATCAATTCTTAATATGCACGGTGATTTATTATGCCAAAAATAAAACACGACCTTGTATGTACATTGACTGCTCATTTATTATTTTTAATTTGAGGATTGTTGCGAAAAAATTCATGATATTGAAAGTCTTTATAAATTATATGTTACTGAAAAGCGAATCTGTGAATAAGGTGCTTTCAACGCGAACTGCAAAACGTTTTTAATCCGGTTATATGCTTTTATGTGCACTTACTTAATCTCTTACTATATTTAGAGCAAAGCCGCTGTCTCTGGATTTTTAGGGTCCTCGTTTTTTTATCGCTTATAATTCCAAATTGCTTTTGGTTTTATATTTCTGCCTCTCTGTTCGTATTGAGATAACCTTGATACATACTTCGTATGCAGACACTAAACTGCGTGAACTTGACACTGTTTTGAAGAATCTATTTTGGCGTATTTGAATGTAGGTATTAGGATAATAGATTTTTATTATACTTCCGATTTTGTACTTCTACAATCAATAGCATGAGATCTTGATAGGACGGTAGATACTTATTTCTGATCGAAAAAACAAGAAAACAATATGTAAGTACTTATATATAAGTATTTTTAGGAGTAATGTTTTCTTCTTACGTAAGAGAATAGAAAAACAAATAAACAATAATTATTGACTGACAGCGCATTTATAAGTTTCATTGCAGACGTGACAGTGCGAACTGTAAATAAAAGATTGAATGCGCTGATCTAAAAGTTACACATGTCGTTAGTCAGTTTCACTAAAGTACCTATACAATATGAGTAGATAGTTTATGGCCAGAGTTGCACGGCGAGGATGTGGTAACCGCACTCAAGGATATGGGATACCGCGCAATATCGATTGGAGCTTTTATTTTGCAGGTTAAATGACAAACACGACCCTTTATCAAGTCACTTAGATTTTGCTATTTCCGTGTATCGCTTGAAATGGGAGATACATCATCAAAATCATCAATATTTATATAATGATTTCCTTTAAGGGCTTTCCCCTCATTTGCAACAATTAATTTTTATTACTGCTGCATCCATTTATCTTATAATTTCAACCTAAATTTATCGTTATTCATACTAAATCTATAACTGGTCGTGTACCGACAATCCACAGACACATTGTTATTATAATTTTTTTTTCTAGAAAATTAAATAGTAGAGGCCTCGTCTATGTGTGGTTCACTTACTATTGAATGATGAGTCTTAATCGGACTCACTGTGGAGTTGTAACAGCTTGTGATAATGTAATAATAGCTAGTAATAGTATATTAATGATCTTTGTCCTTTTTTTTTTTTTTTTTTTTTTATAGTGGGGAAATCTTCCAAAGATACCCACGGCCCCCGGGGAAGGAGCCGTGGGTTATGTCGGATTCTTACCGACTAAAACCCCACTGTGTTCCGTCGAGCCGCTTTAATGAGGGGGCCGCGGGTATTTGTTAGAATTCTTCCGCAACCCCCTCGGCAATGATCTTTGTCCTGAGAAAATTTGTTTATGTATGTATAATTTGCCACCGAAGAATTTGGGCGATGTGTAAACACTTGTATGCGTCATCTTTAAATTCATACGTTGCTGCTGATCGTTGTTGACATAAATATTCATCAATAATGTTTTCAATACGTTAATTTCGTACCTTTTAATGCCTATAATTATTTATTTCAATTTAAATGTCAATTCCATTTGTATTATTTTTACTTCGATGTTATTCAAGCAATGTTGATTAAGCGTTGAATTCAAAGTCAATGTAATAATTCGAATATTTTGATTATTGGGTTATAGCTGACACAGTTGAGTAGGCCAGCAGCTTCTTAAAACCGGGTCACTCGGTCCATTAGATGGAGTAAGTCCCAGAGTTACATCACATTTGATTGTAATTAACATTACCGCGACAGTTCTTGCTACACTTGATGACCGTATCATAAGGGATTGTAGATAAGAGCTTCTCAATAAAACGTTCGAACGGCGAGTCATCAATGAACACAGCGATCGCGTAATTCTCTTTGATGAAGATTAAGTAGATACTAAATTTGAATGAAAGAACTCGTCTATTTTCAAGCTTGAGCTATTTCATTATTTGGGTTTTTTGTTATTGAATGCTCTAGCTCGGTTGGGTTTAGATTGCAATTGATAACATTAAAAATGGATTTAATAATTCGAAAACAATGTACGTCTAGTATTATAATATTGTTTTTATCTGTTATTGTCTGTCTGCTACTTTTAATAGGTACTAGATAAATCAGAATTTTATTCTATAGCTGCGAGCAAACTACCTACGATATCAAATTTTATTATATGCACCTAATGTGAATGTAAATACATGCTAAAGCAAAACATATCAGATAATTGTATAATTGTATTTCGTCTAACCTGTTTTTTGTTTGAGTCTTAATTATTAATTTAATTATTTGCTCTTAAATTATTTCCAAAAGTTTACATATAGGTACAAATTTACAGTTTACAAAACAATCAAGATGTTTTTCGAATTTGGTTTAAAAAGAAGGAAATATTTTGATCACCACATTTCATGAAAATGTACAACATGAGCATTTTAAAAATTTTGAAATTTCTGGTATGAATAATTCTTTACTTATTTACGAAAACCCTAACTCTCAAGGCGGAGAAAACTGTAATATTTACCTGACTATTAACGAATCACAATACTCTTATCACACTGGCTTGTTATCACAAACGCACAAGATCACACTAACGACTACAATTTCTATCGTGTTACGAATGCAGCGAGCCGTCTTGGTATACGCGTGACTCAATGTGTAGTTTAGAGTTTACTGGGCGCACGCTCTCCGCCCAACCGCCTTACCTCAAGGACTTGTGTCATACTACGTAACATATTGTGTACTTGACCGTTCGATGGCTAGCTCGCGAACAATTTAAACCTTGCTCGAATTAACAGCTCTTATATAGATATAAATAGTTATCACCTGTCTGATTGGGTTTTTTTTAGCTTTTTTTGTAGTTTGGCGATTGCTGTTTATAGATTTTATAGTACCTATGTGTAGTGCTGAGATGATGATGATGATGATGAGGTGTTATGATTGATAGAAAATGCATTTTACGCTAGTTAGTCTTGTTTACAAATCGTGATTGGCAATGCAATAAAATCGATAGGTATAGGTGTTGAATTCGGGAACCTCGTCCTTTTAAGGCATCGTGGGATCATTCTCAATTGTTTTATTTTTGTTTTTCAAAACTGTAACGGTAACTGGTTCTTCGTTTATTTGAGAAGAACCCGATACTTTTTGTCCAAACAGGTTACAAAGCGTCAATATTAGCATGCATTTATCGGATAAACACAATCTGTCGACAATACTGATTCTACTCCAATTCTACAGTAATTTTAATTCCATGGAACTTAAAATAAAAAAGGCTTGCTTTTAAATTAATAAAACTGACATCTCGCATATATAATTATTAAAATACAATATAATATAAGTACTCTTACGCCAGAATATTAGTAAGTAGAGTCAGGTTATTAGTACCTATCCCACACTATTTTGCTGAATTTTGGTTACCATGATGTATCTTGTATATACACATAACGGTACCTTATACGTTTTTTGCATTATTAAAATATATTATGCTTTTAACTTTACAAATTAACATTTTTATTGATTAAATTAAATAAAAATTCCAAATCCTTATCATCGATCACTCGATATTTTTTTTAAATTGATGTTTCACTAGCTGTGCTGCGCCGTGCGCGGTCTCTGACCCGTGGACGATCCGGCGTGAAAATTGTAGTATGTGTATAGCTTATGTGATAACTGTAAAGTTTTATTCATGTCCGTCCAGTAGCTTATCGTGAAAGAGTAACAAAAATCCACTCATCCACATCCTCACAAACTTTCGCATATTTATAATATAAAGTAGGTTAGGATTATCCTCTTTGCAGCCAGGCGGGGGAGATGACGTCGTCCTACACTGTACACTCTACAGTAATGACTCCCTGTGGGGTCCATGTGGGATTTGTACCGATGCAACAACTAAACGAGCAATAACACGTGCATTATGCACACTTATTCAATAATAATTTCCCGCCACTTTTATATTGTTTATGGTTAATGTGGTATGAGGATGCAGGGATGATGTAAGTTTGTTCCGTTTAGTGGTTGCAGATAATATAGTTTCCATATTTGTACTAACAGAAAGTTAGTATTTATTTTTGTTTTGTTTTGAATTATGTATTTGCAAGCGATAATTAACTCTCATAATTATTAAACAAACCCTAAAAGTTGTTTATCATCTTAATTAATATTAACCTTAACTATAACTATACATTAAAAGTATCAATCCATAATCGACATAGGTAAAGCTAAGTATATGTATGTTTATTCAATTCTAGAAACATATTGCACATGACGCTTAACTTTTAAAGGTCTTAACGATCTTAACGTATCAGTTATTTTTTTGTAATCACCACCCAAGAAATATACGCATCTACAAAAACGTATGGAATAATTTATTTACGATTATTATTCGTTTGAATGCGTATTAGAACATAAATTTATCATATCATTTACATTTCTATTACCTTACATTAGCAAAGTTGGCAGACGGCATACGTATTGTACGATTTTACGAGCGGGTTCTACATCATTTCATAACTACTTCGTAATTAACAACTATCTATAATTAATGTATGTAATGATGTATGTCTATTGTTTATATAGTTATGTAACCGTGAAAGTATTCGATTACCATTCATCACATAGCACATGGCCGCTACGGGCGCGGTGTGTTCAGCATCTATAACATGTAGTCCATTCCATCTGTTGATTTTTGTCGATCGCTCTGTACGCAAGGAATGACACTGTTAGCTTCCGTTACCTCATTCGCATCATTGTCTCCACTTACTTAATAATTGAGTAAGCGTGACGTGAGATATTTTCATAATTTTATGATCGTCAAATATCGTTACGAACTATGGATCGAGTAACCCAGTTCACCGATGTGTGAACTACGTCACGACTGTGAAATTTTTTTACTTTAGATTTATTAAAATCTAGAAACTATGTTTTATGCTAAAGTGCTCTTAACATTAGGGAATACGGTGCTTTTAAATTTATTCGCCTCGTTAATCTTATAAATTATACTATAATGTAACGATTTTTACTTCTTAAAAAGTTGTATAACATAAGGACCTAAATATGTTAAAAATAAATGCTATGCGATCATTCTCTTTAAATTAATAAAAGTATCACGCAAATGGGCCACAGAAACCCAATGGAATTGATATACAGTATGCAATTTTTATAGCACTTCCCTTTTGTAATAATAAGTTAAGTATTATAACATTATTACATTCATAAGCATCTCACTTAAGTCAAAGTTATGCTAACATTGCGATATGAACAAATATTCTTAAATCTTAGTCTCGCGTTACCTTCGGCCTGTAGGCTGTAGTGTTATTTGCTCAAGCGGCAGCTTAGTGTTTGGAGACGACGCGGACGCGAATAAAAGGGATTGTTAACCTAAATCTCGAGTGCTCATTTTCCATTCATTCTCAATGCTCTCCACTCTGAGCGAGCCAGTAAAAAAGCATAGCTTTAAGCGTCTCCATAAAAGGACGCAGTTCTTGACACGAACATCCAAAAATAAATTTCTGGTGTACCTAAATATGGTGTACTTTATTTATTTGTGAAATGTTTTTGGTATATAAATAATAATGGATACTTGTCCGTTTGCATTATATCATGATTAATTTTTTAACCGTCCGTACACTTTAATATACTTGAGTAATACACTTTAATATATTTGAGGAAAATACTACCAAAGATGATCTTGAGGAAAAGAATAATTAGATATCTACCTAAAATGGAATATTTACGAATATTATTATGCTTATAAGTTACTAGCTTTCCGCCTGCGGCTTCGCCCGCGTTTTCAAAGAAAAACCCGCATAGTTCCCGTTCCCGTGGAATTTCCGGGATAAAACCTATGTTACTCGTGGATAATGTAGCCTTCGAATGGTGAAAGAATTTTTAAAATCGGTCCAGTAGTTTATGAGCCTATTCATTACAATGAAACAAACAAACAAACAAAGTTTTCCTCTTTATAATATTAGTGTAGAATGTAGATAATACAAAAAATAAATACCTACCTATCAGTAGGTAGGTTTTTAGGTATCTTGAAAACTAAACACGTTTGTAATAATCACACACACAATATAAATTGTTACAGCTAACAGATATAGTAAATGCGATGTCCACGAGAGGGGAACTGCCCCTAGAGCTGGCGTTGCGAGGTCGCAGCGCGTCCATCGCCACCACACTCCTCCAGCACTGCGCTGACGCTGATGCTCGAGGGCCCAGGGGAAGAACATTGCTGCATAGAGCCATTGACGCGAGAGACGCCTTCTCAGCTAAGTTCTTGGTGGAGAACTCTGCAGATCCCAATTTAACGACAAAGTAAGTGATAGTTGAGGAAAGAAAAACGCACTATTTAGGAAACTTTATACTGAAATATTTCCGGACAATCATCCCATTTGAGGTTTTGAAACCGCACTTGTAGTAGTCCCGTAGTCTTCTCCTTATTTCAATTTTGAATTTCTATATCAATATGTCTTAAAAATGTGAATTTATATTAATGTGAAAGAATATTGAAATTCAGAAGGATTTTGAAAATGTAATATGTATTTAAATTTTAAAAGAATGCGTCTGTCTAAACAGCATAAAATCATGTTAAAACCATCAATGAATTGAGTCATTCGAAGATAAATTATTTAAGATTCATGATTAATTGAGAATTATGAGTCAAGTTATTAACGTGCTGGTATTTGCATTCTGCCGGTTTGCATATTTTGAAATCACTTAACACACACTTCATAAACATAGGTAGGTAAAAGGTATGTGATAAACTAGGGAAATGCGATTGTAAATCACACGATGCATCGATAAGCATTCAAATCCGTATTATTTATTTATCACTTTCCTTATAAACTGGTGTTCAATAACTAGTTAATTGGAAAAAATTATACATATTTGTTTTTCATATCGCTATTTCGTCATACAAAATTGGTACTGCTTACGTCTCTAGGCGTGACTTGAGTACTCCAATACAGGCTGTACCAACCAACGTCAGCGCCTAAACTATTGATTTATTACGACATAACCTGTTACGTTTAAACCAGCATTAAATTTTATCAACATAAATTATTTTTATTGAATCCCCATTAAGAATGCGAATTGCCATATACATCAAAACACGCAAACGTGTTCCGCATGGGGTCAAGGTTTAATTTAAATTTTTATATTATATAATAATGATTGAACAGCAATTTGGGGCAATACATATTATTAAACATGCTTTTCAAATTAACTGCCTTATAACATTACCATGCGGTCTTTTGCTAATGATATACATATTTAATGGTAAATTGTCTGTTAAGAAATCGAGAAAATTATTTGCCCTTTTTCTCTGCATAGATAATTACTGCGATTACATTCTTATCGTAAAAATACTTACCTACTTTGATTGTGTAAAATGATACATAACTGTTATAGATATGCTATATAATCAAGGTAATATGTACTCCAAAATGACAAAACAATTACAATTACCTGACTCAACCGGCTTGTGATGAAGATACTATTTGAATAAACATGCTTCGATAAACCTGTAGAACATCAGTTATTATAGACGTAGAATATCGACTTAATTTGCACATAATTTGTCCATATAATAGTGGAATTTAATGCGCAATAAGGATAAGTGTTGCTGGATGTTATATTCTCGGAATTGTTAAAATATGTTGTAAGATGATCTTGATTATTATAGACAAGTACTGATTGCAGAGAAATAAGGCTTTACTTCACTTAGCAAAGGAAATGAAGCATGGTTTTGTTTCGTCTTTAATAAATGTTATTATTATTACAATATAAATATACTTCCTTGAACGTATACGTACCTAAGTAAAGAAAGATTTATCATACACCAGGTGTTTAATTGTGTTAATCGAAAAATTTTATTGATGTAACCTACATTTGTTGTGCGAACAATGGTTTCGTAATAAAATATATAAGATTATTATGAAATTGTTGACTCTGGACTCTCACAAGAATATGACGTTGCATAAAGTTAACTATAATGTTAATAGATTAAATTACCGTTGAGGGTAATTAAATATTAGTAGGTATGTTATGTACTGAAATGCAATAAAATTGTTTAGTTTTATATTTTTGGTTCAATTAAAAATTATTTCTTCTATTAAACGTTTGGTAACTGTTATTTATTAGTTTAAATAACAGCAAAAAGTTAGCTTGAGTACTAACTCAGATTTATTGTTTTGTGTTATTGCAGAGAAGAGGGCGACACAGTTTTACACCTTATAGCCGGTCTTACGGCAAGTTCATGCGATCCGGAAACAATGGAACAAATGGTGGAAATTGCAGAAATTGTAGTGCAAAAAGGAACCGACATAAACCGACAGAATAGGAAAGGATTGTACGTAATATCTTCCCACTGAAATTTAAAATAAGCAATATGTTCATATTTAATAATGTCTCTTTTATTTTAGCACACCTCTTCATCAAGCAGTTATAGCTAGGAATCAAAAGATATTCGATCTTCTGCTTAAACAACCTACTTTAGACACTAATTTGCGAACTACATCAGATGAGCATCCACCGTTGTACTACGCGCTCGTTGATGACAGGCGAGCGTCAATATCTTCGAGCGAAACTTTAGTCATGAATGGATCCAATCCTTTCGATACACCGGTCACTAATAAGAATGCATTCACTGAAGATCCCGTTGAAGGCAAGACTGAAAGTATAATTGAGAGAGGTTTCGCTGCCAAATTGTTAGAAAAGGGATGCCAACCAAATCCTCTTTATTCTGTATCAGGGGATAGTTTACTTCATATTTTGGCTCAAGGATGGTTTGAGGTAAAGAGCGATAGCTTTTATCTTCCCGGATGTTTATAATAACAGCAAACTTGTTTTCATAAATAAATAAAATAATAAAAAACAAAAACATGTTGTGTTTATAAAAATAAAATATTTTTTATAAACACATAATATGTTTTTAATTCTATTTTTAAAGAACATTTCGAAATATTCTCCATGATAAACAAATTGAAGGTCAATGATAATTTTATACGCTTTCCGAAATCTATTAATAGTTTATTCAAGTTCAAAAACAAAAAAGAATGATTACATAAATGACGCTTAATATTAGAAAAAATCTTTTAGTTTATTTAATAGTCGAATTTTATCAGGAATCGGCAGTTTTCTTAGCATCTAACCTCAATGGTGATTTAAATCACACGAATGAAGCGGGTCTAACAGCACTCCATGCATCTTGTGCAAGTGGCTTGACCAAACTAACAGCCACACTATTGGAGCATGGAGCGAGACCTAATCTACAGACTGCTTATGGGGAACACGAAGATACTGTTTATAGGTATGCCTTTAATTTCTGGAATTATAAGGAAGAGAGAACAATTTGTCAATATGTAAAAGAAGTGCTCGGAGGAGCGAGAAATAGTAATTATGCAAACACAACATCGTATTAGAAAATTTAAATAAAATTACATTTTTCAGAGAAAGGAAAAGTGTCTCTCTTTTCAGCTGTATATTTTCCTAACAGACAAAATTTTGAAGATTACTTCTTATTTCAGACAGACACCATTACACTTAGCAGTACTGAACAATCACGAAGGATGTGTATTGGCTATCATAGAACACAAGAAGAACATCGAAAAGGGAGATTTGCCCGCGAATGATAGATCCAATGTTAGCCTTGTACCTAACCTTAATTTGAAGAATTCGGAAGGAGATACGCCTCTTAGTTTAGCTCTCACCGAAGGTAAGATCATTGAGCTCTTGTTATTTAATGTTCTGCTGTGTTATGTGCATGTATAACAAAAAAAGATCGTCGCCTTACTCCACGACGTGACGGTATTTCCATGACATGACCTTGAAATTTTAGTCTCAACGCCCCTAGCGAAATTTTACTTCAAAAATTCATTCATTTCCAATTTTTTAATATTAAAAGTCCTGTCTTTATACACTGCAGTATTACATAACTATATTCTGCTAATGATTTATCCAACTGTAAACTGGAATAAAAGTTATATGTTCCCAAAAACCAGGTTAATTCTTACGTAGGAACGTTGTGTGAATATTATTGAATTTTTTTTTTCCCACTCTTTATTTAATATTTTGTTTATAATACCAGGTCACAAGCACTTAGTGGCACCATTAATAGACGGTGGTGCGGATCCAAACGTACGCAATGGAAAGGGATTCACACTATTGCATCAATCCATCATCGAAGAAGATTCTAGAACTGCCATATACTTACTGGACCATGGCGCTGATATGAATATACTGTAAGTAACTTTGACCAAGGATTTTAATCCCTTTTAACATTCTTTTATTTTTATTAGTTTCACCTGTGTGTTTGCATGTAACCGCCCCGATTTTGACTACTTGTATCTTTATCAAAAATTTGCGACAATACAATAATTCGAGACCAGACGAGCGTGCAGGAAATAAATTGTTTTATTTTTTTATTTATACGTGCATGTTATATCATCACTACTGCTCGAAATTGTGAAGGAAAACGTCTTGATGAAACCGATACGTCAACACTTGGCCAGCGTGGTGGATTATGGCTTGATCCCTTACGGGAGGCCTGTGTTCCCAGCAGTAGGAACATAATGTGCTGATGATGATTGTTTATTGACGTGACAATGTCTTATAATTCGATAGAGCCGATTGCACGCACGAAAAAAACATGACTCATGCGGCGTTACCTCGCTCTGAGGCGTTCCATGTAAGGCTTGAAATGCAAGCGAGAGCGCGGAACGAGCAACAAAGAAGGACAATCGGACGTTGTCACGTTCAACTATCGTCAGCAAACCGACTTTACAGACAACCATTTTTTTTTCAAGAATTTTTCAAATTAACCAGGTATAAATAACACGTTCAGGTTTAAATGATTAATATAGATGTTGATGAGCCCATACTAAAATTAATCTAAATAACGAGATTATGTGGCACAGCTAAATCTCATCACGTAATGTTCAATTAATCCTTACTAGTGTAATAATCGCCTTAATCAACTATAACAACGTATGTTTTGTTATTTAACAAAGTAATGTTTGTGTCGGAATGGTTTGGATGCATATTTTTTTCTTCTTTCTTACTCAATCAAGCAAGGTAATAACGAGAGACTTATATAAACCAATAATTTTAAATTATAATGATTAATCATCATACATAATAATATGATTATTAATTATATAAAAATCACCATATATGTATAAAGTATAAACATTATTTTTGTGTATTAGCATATTTTATTTGTACCATTTGTAATACAAACGGATATGCCATGTTTTCAAAATGTCTTTATTGCAGTTATTTCATACCAAACCTTCCAAACTCTCCTACCCAAAGGAAATATCTATTCTCTCAATTTATCTCCAGGACAGACGCGGGTGAGACCCCACTTCAGCTAGCTATACACTGCCGCCTGGGATTGGTTGTGGAAGCGCTATGTGTCCGTGGAGTAGATATGAGCAAGTTGGACGCGAATGGCGTTCCTCCCTTGTGGGCGGCGCTCGATTCGGGACAGGAGGAAGTTGCTAGTGTAAGTATTTTATAGTGCAGAAGTCCTAGAACTTGTTCAATGTATTTTACATTATTGAGAGCTTTTCAAATGTACTTTGAAGAAAGTGGCATAAAGAGAATAGCGCTCAAGGTGATTTTTTTTCTAGATATTCATTTGAGGGGCAAATGCAGAAGTTGTAACTTACTTATACTAGAAGATAAAACCACTATTTTTAAATGAAGTAAAATACTGTGTAGAAAGAAATATTATAAATATCATAGAAACAATTACAAATAATGTCATTATCATATTTATTGCATTAATTTTGCAGATTTTAGTAAGGAATGGAGCGGATGCAGATTGTTGGGGACCCGGGCCCGATGGTTGTCTGCAAACATTACTACACAAGTGAGTATATGCAGTTCAATTGGACTTAGTAATTAACATTAAAAATACGTTTAAAGGCACTTAATTTATTTCTAACTAGCTTCCGCCCGCGACTCCGTCCGCGCGGATGTCGGTCTTCGCGTGGATGGTTATTTCTCCATTTTGAGTACCTCTGTCAATAACATCTTATAAATATCTATTGGACCCAATTCCCAAATACGGCTTGGCCTATAATAATACGCAACGTGTGTTCGCGGTTCTACGGAACAACGTCTATGGATAAAACTGAAAAATTAAGATTAATTTTTTTCTACGTATTTTTCCAGGATAAAAAGTATCCTATTTTACGCCCAGGATAATAAGGTATAATTATACCAAGTTTCATCGAAATCAAACCGCTAGTTTTCACGTGATGCCTTCACATACAGACAGACAGACAGACAGACAGACAGACAAAAATTTTTTTAATCACATATTTGGGTTTGGTATCGATCCAGTAACACCCCCTGCTATTTATTTTTTCAATATTTTCAATGTACAGAATTGACCCTTCTACAGATTTATTATATGTATAGATTCATAAATTTGTTGAAAATAATTATTTATTACTTTAGCCCGATCAATGTTCAAAGTTAAAAAAAAATCCCATTCAGCTGCAAATATTGTTGTTTGGTAAAATACACAATCATTCCGGTAACTACTAGGAAAAAAATACTCGAGTTCAATGTTAAAAAAAAATTTCACGGTAACGACAAGTTCAATAATAAATAATATTTTTAAAAGTTATCGTCGAAAAGTGCACAAATTTCCACTGTGTTTCCACCTCTGATGAACTTAGTGCGTCTTTATTGACGTTGGTAGGTTATTTAGGACCGTGAGGGTTATTATCCTCTTTTTTGTTTTACCCGTCTTTTTTTAAATTTCAACTTTATAGATTTTCTCAAAAATAATATTATAACATTAAATAAAAAATGACAATCTTAATATATATTATAAATCTCGTGTCACAATGTTTGTCCTCAATGGACTCCTAAACCACTTAACCGATTATAATTAAATTCGCACACCATGTGCAGTTCGATCCAACTTGAGAGATAGGTCGTTTTAGAGAAAGCGGGCGAAGCCGCGGGCGGTAAGCTAGTATTTTATAAAATGATATTTAAACGGACTCTGTTTTTGATGTCTTAATTTTCAGTTCTGACTTCTGATGAATTTAAGCACATAGATATGAAATTTAACTTCTTAAGGCGCGTTGACAGTAAAATTTCAAGGTCGCGTCATGGCAATATAGTCACGTCATGGAATAAGGCGATGATTTTTGCATCTTTGAATATTGCCAAAGAAGTTTCACTTCTGACACGTTTGCTTAGCACACACGCTCTTTTTTATCTATTTATGTATTTGACAAAAAATTTTGTTTGTGTAATGCTCAAAAAATGAAATCGTTTATTGACCAAAAAAAAATACACACAAAAATATGAGATCTTTATCGAAAGAGGCGAGTGGCAGAATCGACTTTATTTTGTATGAAATTCAAGTTGTTGCAACTTTCAAGTCATAAAATCATGTTTGTCGTGTTATGGTAAACTAATTAATGTTCAGAATGCGTTATCGTTTTTCTTGACTAGAAATTACAAATTTTTACGTCGTTAATTTTCTAGTGAGCACTACGCGTTGTGAGATACGTTATCACGTTTGCTTTTACGGTTTTTGAGCGTTACATATGTATTGTATACCTATAAGATCTATCTATCTAATGCGCGCATACTTGAGTATTTTTATTTATCTATCAAACAAGGGCAATAGACGAGAACAAAGAGTCGCTAGCCACGTTCCTGATCCGCTCTGGCTGTGACGTGGAGTCGCCGCGGCGTGTGGGCCCGGCGGGCGAGGGTGCGGACGCAGCTGCCGACCGACACACGCCGCTGCACCTGTGCTGCACTTGGGGACTCACTGACGTCATACAGGTGACTTGTATACGCAATAGATGGGTACAAAGAGTCGAGGTGACTTGTATAGGCAATAGATGGGTACAAAGAGTCGAGGTGACTTGTATAGGCAATAGATGGGTACAAAGAGTCGAGGTGACTTGTATAGGCAATGGATGGGTACAAAGCGTTGAGGTGACTTGTATAGGTAATGGATGGGTACAAAGCGTCGAGGTGACTTGTATAGGCAATGGATGGGTACAAAGCGTCGAGGTGACTTGTATAGGCAATAGATGGGTACAAAGAGTCGAGGTGACTTGTATAATGTATAGGCAATAGATGGGTACATAGCGTCGAGGTGACTTGTATAGGCAATAGATGGGTACAAAGAGTCGAGGTGACTTGTATAATGTATAGGCAATAGATGGGTACATAGCGTCGAGGTGACTTGTATAGGCAATAGATAGGTGCAAAGCGTCGAGGTGACTTGTATAGGCAGTAGATGGGAACAAAGAGTCGCTAGCCACGTTCCTCGTCCGCTCCGTCATAAAGGTAACTGAGGGCTCTCTGACATCATACAGGTGACTTGTATAGGCAATAGATGGGAATAAGCTCAGCTAACATCAAGATACTGCTGCACAGGGGTACATACAAAAAGCATAAATATGTTAGTTGCATAGTTTTAGAGGTATTTTAACAAGCACAATAAAGTAGTCCAATGCCCATTTTCCTAGACCGTTTCTTTTGTCACAATATAATACAATTTACTGGTAATCCTTCCATAGACTTTTCTGCAATGTGAAGAACTAAGGATTATCTTTAAAAACAATTTTCAGTGATCAATTTGCAAGATTTTATCAAAATAAATGTGCAGTATTGCGACTTCGTGTTTCGGAAAGATAAAATGGTATGATTAGGTTTTTGCCTTCTTAATATACGTTTTTAAATATAAAATTACTTACAAATATTAATTACTGTATTAAAAATATTCAACATAATATCTTCTAGACGCTTCTCGAACACGGCGCAAACATAAACTCTAAAGACGCAGAAGGAAAAACACCCCTCCACATCGCGATAGAGAACCAACATGCGACAATAATTTCGCTGCTTCTCTCGCAACCGGGAGTTGACCTCTCAGCGAGAGATAATAAAGGAGTAACTCCATTCGCGGCAGCACTCACTGCGAGGAATAATAAGGCAGCCCAGGCCATATTGGAAAAAAATCCTTCGGCCGCGGAACAGGTATATTATATTTGAGTTTAAAGATATCTATGACAAAAATATTTATGTATATTTTCTTAGTCCATTTGAGATTGGTAACAAGGCCAGTATTTATTTGGTATAAATTAAATATTTTTATTATATTTTTACAGGTGGATAAAAAGGGTAGGAACTTCTTACACGTGGCAATACAGAAGTGTGATATGGAGAGCTTGATGTTTTTGCTATCCGTGAAGGTAGATGTAAACTCGCGTGTGCAAGACGCGACGCTAGCGCCACCGTTGCACCTGGCGGCTGCCGCGGGAAACGAAGTGCTTTTGAGAAGTTTGCTATTGGCAGGAGCACGGCCCAACGATAGAGATGCACATAAGTAAGCATTTCATGTTAAATGTAATATTATAATTTGTAATATTAAAATGAAAATAGTTTTTGCTTATAGTTTATGTACGACATTTGTCGTTGTAAATATCTAAAAAAAAAAAATTCGAACAGAAGTCAAGTCATAATCGGATTGATTGGCTTAATTTTATTATCGAGTTTGTTTGCTTGAATGCCTTAATCTCGCTAGTTTCGCTGTTTGATATGTGTTGACACTTTAGTGCTATAAACCCGGGCGTAGTCGAGGTGGACCGCTTGTAACAATAATGATATCGTGTGTCGCTAGACGCACGGCGCTGCACGTGGCGGCGGGCGCGGGCGGCGGCAGCGGCGCGGCGCTGGTGTCGGCGCTGGTGTCCGGCGGCGCGGAGGTGGGCGCCGTGGACGCGGCCGGCGACAACGCGCTGCACGTGTGCGCGCGCGAGGGCCACGCGCACGTGGCGCGCGCGCTGCTCGCCGACTCCGACATAGACGCGGCCGCTACCAACCTGAAAGGTGACCCTGTGCCGTGCGCGCTGTTCCCCGCTACCGGCACAACGCGCTGCACGTGTGCGCGCGCGAGGGCCACGCGCACGTGGCGCGCGCGCTGCTCGCCGACTCCGACATAGACGCGGCCGCTACCAACCTGAAAGGTGACCCTGTGCCGTGCGCGCTGTTCCCCGCTACCGGCACAACGCGCTGCACGTGTGCGCGCGCGAGGGCCACGCGCACGTGGCGCGCGCGCTGCTCGCCGACTCCGACATAGACGCGGCCGCTACCAACCTGAAAGGTGACCCTGTGCCGTGCGCGCTGTTCCCCGCTACCGGCACAACGCGCTGCACGTGTGCGCGCGCGAGGGCCACGCGCACGTGGCGCGCGCGCTGCTCGCCGACTCCGACATAGACGCGGCCGCTACCAACCTGAAAGGTGACCCTGTGCCGTGCGCGCTGTTCCCCGCTACCGGCACAACGCGCTGCACGTGTGCGCGCGCGAGGGCCACGCGCACGTGGCGCGCGCGCTGCTCGCCGACTCCGACATAGACGCGGCCGCTACCAACCTGAAAGGTGACCCTGTGCCGTGCGCGCTGTTCCCCGCTACCGGCACAACGCGCTGCACGTGCGCGCGCGCGAGGGCCACGCGCACGTGGCGCGCGCGCTGCTCGCCGACTCCGACATAGACGCGGCCGCTACCAACCTGAAAGGTGACCCTGTGCCGTGCGCGCTGTTCCCCGCTACCGGCACAACGCGCTGCACGTGCGCACAGATAAAGAAATTGAATTGAAGATCTCCTCATTTTTTTAAGTTGGTTGAAAAGACAGTAAATTAATGTCTTATCAAAATAATATTGGTCCTTCGAGCCAGATGTCGATAAAGCCGTTTTGAAATGCACAATTCAAGTTGGCAACGTACTTAACTCACGTATACTTACAGGTCGCAACCCACTCCACGAGTTATGTTGGTGTAAAAAGGATAATGCCGCAACGATATGTGAAATTTTCCTCGAGTTTATGCCAGATTTCCCCATCAACAGGACTGACTTACAGGTATATATTTTATTATTGCTTTTTTTTTTTAATGTATGGTGTGATATTTTTATCATTTTACCATGATTTTTTTTTCGTAGGGTAACACTCCGCTTCTCCTGGCATATATGAACGGTCAAGCGGCGATGTGCCGCGTGTTGGTGAAGGCGGGAGCTTGTCTCGCACACGAGAACAAGGAAGGAGTTTCTATATTTAATTATCAGGTAATCCTAAGGGCGTTTGTCCACTACAAGGAATTTTACGGTCCGGCATTCCGATTATTTACGGTCCGGTATGGCACGCCATTAATCTCAGTACTAGCTTGTGCACTATACGCAATTTTACTGTCCGACATTTTACTTTTCCCTATTCCGGATGGTTTTTTGTGTCTACGAGTCGCTATAGGTATAAATTATAATTGTTTTCGAATGCCCACTTGCTTGGATTTTACTGCATATGCCAATTGAAAGCAAGCTCTTGTTTTACTTTCTTTTAGTTGGCAATGAGATTTGAGAAGTCGGTATTGTTATTTATATACATTGACCAAGCATTGACCTATAATTATTATCTAAGTAAATGTTGGTAAGTTAAAGTTCAAGTGGGAATAGCTTTAGCTCCTCGTCACCGATTAAAATAAATAAATGAAACACACATTTTAAATGTCTTACGGAACTTTACTTTTTTATAACGAAGTAATATAATATTTCACCTTCTATATTTTTTATTCGTTTCTTGTAAAATGTAAAAACAATCATTTATGATAGCATTATACCGCCAAACTTTCTTGAACATACCGCACTGATCCGAGTAAAGACGGACAGACCGATGACGGCGGACCGATGAATTGCTGAATTGCAATTCATCGGTTTTTTCATGCCACACCGGACCGTAAAAAATCGGAATGCCGGACGGTAAAATTCCTTGTAGTGCACAAGCGCCCTAATACTTTCAAATTGACGTGTAATTATATCGATATGTTGTGTGGTGGTGTGTCTTATAAAAATGGTCATGTGATCTGCACAAAATTTACAATATCCAGCCTCCTAACTTTCTCCTATCATAATGTTCTAAAATAAGCATTTTAATCAAAAATACTTTATCAACGTGAAATAAAAACTTATTAAAGTAAAAACAAAACATTCAGGTAGCAACGAGGCAGCTCCTACATCGGTTGTTGGACGCTTTGCCCGCAGAGGCGCCGTGGGCCGAGAGCGACCTGTGCCAAGAGTGCGGAACTAAGTTCACGCTCACTATGAGAAAGCATCATTGGTAATTGTTATATAATAATATATTTTCATTAAAAGTAATGAAGTTCTTATTGAAATAACCCATACATAATATATATTTTTTATTATTTTTTTCAAATATTTTTACGGTTAGCAGGCAGCTGGATTTGCCTTATTTGGATGGAGTAAAAATCATGATTCAAACGAGTTGGGTAAAATAAAGTACAAAATGTTAAAATTATTTACTTTACGAATAGAGACGTGTGTAAAAATCACATTGACATAATGTTATTCGCAATACATAATGTTTACAAATTAAATTACATAATGTTATACAAATAATTGTTATATAATTACCGATCAAATCATAAGTGTAATGATATGCTATTTATTTTTATGCTATTTATTACACAATGTGGTTAAATAATTGTTTAAAAAATTTTTCTTTTCCTCAGTCGACACTGCGGCCGCATGTTGTGCAACAAATGTTCCAGCCAAGACATCCCCATACTCAAGTTCGGAATGAACAAGCCCCAAAGAGTGTGCGAAATTTGTTTCAACGTGCTACAAGTTGGCGCCAGTTAGTTTATACAATGAGTGATATGTTTGATAGGAATGAAATTAGGGAAGGCTTTTATACGTTAAACGCGTTTATACATTTTAAATACTGACCTGTATAAGTACGTTGTATTTTAATCTGGATATCGGTTATGCGATATTGTTTTGTTTCGGAAGTATTTTTTTCCTGTCACAATATATGTTGCCAGCTTAGTGACGACATTTACGACTTGCTTGGGGAAATATTTAAGTAAAATTAAGATTGATGGAAATATGATGTGTTTAGTGATGTGCTATAGTGTTAGTGCCTGTTAGTGATACTAATTATTCTGAGTACTATAAATATTTAATTGCAATAATATACCAAGTGACCTTAAAGTAAGCAATGTTCGAAATGCCTCTTGTTGTAAATGTCCTTATTAAGCTTCTCCTATAAACAGTCTAAATTTATTCTTGCAGTAGATTAGACTTGTTGCCTCGCTTCACCCTAACGATAATGCCAAAGGTGTAGTGTGCTTTTTATTATATCGACACTCATCGATTTTATAAATGATCTTCATTGTGTATAAATATTTATGTTTAAAAATTTATTCCATGAAATTTTTATAGATTTGTTTAATGTTTCAAAAATTTTATATATTTTTTTATATAATTATAATGGTGTTAATCACGATAATTTTGGAATTTGCATTTGATATACATTCCAATACATCGGTATTATTTTAAATATTATTTATATCTGTAATTGCACCATTTGAGTAAGATGTGTGAAAATAGTCAGGCTATGAATAACATTTTCTATTTACGTAATGATTTATTTGCTGAAATAAATTGATATACTATAAATGTATTTTAATTTTGGTCTCTTGAGATCTTGGTAATAAAAACATTAATACTATCATCAACGTTTGAACTCCTGATATGAGTTAAATGTGTGTTAAACAGAAATGGGCTTGAGGCAGTCCGAGTTTTTCCAATGCTCCTAATAAAAAAACCTTTTTTTAATGTGATATTTATTGATTACTTCTCAAAATCAATACATGTCTTATGTGGTATAAGGTTGTTGGCATAAATAATAAAACGTAAGAAAATTAAACTTTGATTGTTTATTTACAATAAATCTCCACAAAACGTCATACAGATAAATAATTAACTAATTGAATCTACAACCCAACTGTGACATTACTAGAACATATGCAGTGAACATAACGGTTTTAACAAATAACAGCGGGGCAATAATCGGCAGTTTACTTTAGCCTTTTGAATAGGTCTTTGTTGACGCATTTGTCGAGGACTTGTACATAATCAATGAGTTCTTCTTCACAGGTCTCGGCGGTGTTTGAGCGGGAATTTACTCGGTCATTGCATTCTTGGAATTTTGACCACAAATTTTGCAGTTCAGGTTTTTCAGCACACTGCTCCTGTAACAGACAAATTATAGACAAGCAAAGAAATAAAGGCTGTTGAACAAACTAGTTTTACTTTTTATATAATTCAATAGAATAATTCAAAGTAAATTAATTACGTTATGTTATGCTGTAATGTAAAACATTTTCACACATAAAAATTTGTTTTTTTTTTAATATAATAACTATAGACACTACATATAACCTTATTTTATACTTATTCCAATAATACTGATACTGATTTTGTGAGTAAAAATAATTTACTATCTAAGGAGTTTAGACTAAAATACAAATTATGCTACAATCAATTAACATAATTATACTTTTTTTAATACTTTATACCATTGAAATCATAACCTTTATGCCCATAATTAGGGCATCTTTTAAAACTCTTCTTGATGGTGCCATCTATAAAAGCAAAGATGTAATGTAATATCAATTAAATTTTTATATATAATTTTATTTTCACTAATGTGAATTGTTTCCCTGGACAGAAATCAGCATTATGCTTCACTGAAACCATTTTTTTGTGTCTCCACCAGAACATAAAGTGTGTAATCCATAAAGAATTCTCCTATCCTATGAATACCGATCTACAGTATAGAATTATAAAGAAGTAAAACACTGTACTTCATATGACAGTAAAATGTATATCACATCAAGAACAAGAAGCTGGAATTAAAAAATAATCACAAAGATTTAAATTCCAATATTCTTCTACAAGACTGCTCCCTTGTATGATGGAATGAGAATAATGGGTACCTATATCCAAGGATAAATTCTGAACAATGTATGTCTGTTTAAAGGTTATGTTTTAGAGGTCACAATTTCCCAACAATAAATATCAATTCTAAATGAAAATTACCCGTAGCTGTTGTTGTGGGTCAACCATTTCTTCTTCCTCGGCTTCTTCTTCATCAGCCTTTACCACGGGAATAATTTTTTCAGCCATTTTCCCTGAAACCACGGAATAACTTGCTTGAAAACTATGTAGGCAATAAACTGACAAAGTTTATTTCTTAAAAGCGTTAAGGTTATATAATTTCAATCACGTTAAATTATTAAAATTTACCAAAATCGGTGACGCAACACCTTACACCAAAATTATCAAATGCAAAATTCTGATTTCTGTTATCTGGCAATTGGCATCTGCTAACGGGAGTTGCCAGTTGCAATTGCAATTTTGAAGTTTGAACTTTGACATTTTGGTTTTTTATACTTTATACATTAATAATTATTATCATGATGTTTAGTTCAATAAAATAGATATAATTGAAGTGGAAATACTTTTAATTAATAATAATAACAATGTGAGTAGTATATGATACTTATTAGAAATAATACGACCATCCAAATACTAAAAAAAATGATCCTATCTATTTTCTTCTTGTTATCCTCAGATCCTGTGCTCCGATCTAATATCATGAGCAATTTCGTTAGTAAAACTTTATCATCATAAAAAAGCTAAAATATGAAAACCTTGAAAACACATAATACAAGGGAGTTCAAGATATATTTTTTTTAGGTGTAAACATATTATGTATCAATTCCAACAACATTACGGAACTTTAAACGTTCTGAAATTGTATATGAAAAGTTAATTCTGTGAACTATCTAAATGCTTCATAAATTTTTCAATACAATTATTTATCTACAAAATCTTATAATTTTTACGAAAAGAATGTTATATACTCTAAATTTTTATGATCCATTATTTTTTTATTATGTTCTATTATGTTATGAATTTTGTGATGTGTAGATACTGTTTTATAACTTTTATATGTGTATTGTGTATCATCATCTTAAATCGAGTGGTCGTCACCATGGAGAGTGCTTGCTGTGAAATTTTATTTAAATAATTACGTTTTATTAATTAAAATAAAGAATTGTTTTGTTAAACATGTGTTTTGTATGTAAGAAATTTGTACTTTCATACGGAATTGATAATGTTGCGTCATTGTAGCTATATTCTTACAATATTTCAATTGTATAGATATCATAAATTACAATAAAATCATTCAGGTTTGTTAAAATGATTGTATATGAAATTCTTTTATAATTGTCAAAGATTTGTCTAAAAATATATAATTAATTCTCTTCTATTGTTTTAATTTGAAGAGGTTATGTTTTTACAGTAATAATTATTGTAATTTAACTTTTCAGAATGAATGGAGGAATGGAGCATAAAACGCCAGGTCACAATGCAGTGCTTCATAAAGCACCAAAAAACTACAAGTTATTAATAGATCCATTTCTGGTAAAAGGTGCAACAAAACTGTACCGCTATGATGGAGTGGTACCTGGAGATCAAACATATCCTCCGGTTCAATGCAGAGATCCTAGATCCCAACTATCTAGAATATGGAATAAGCTGGAACCAGCAGACTTACCAGTACCTAGGTATTGAGCAATTATTGTTTATCTTATTTTGTTTATATGCAATATTACTAATTCAAACAATCATTTTATTGATGTGTTTCTTGTAAAACACACTCTGAGAACAGTTTACACAGCAATTTATTGTAACATAACAGTAAATTCTGATAAATTTAACCTTTTTTAAACTATAAAGTGTACATTTTTACAAATTATACTTGATGATTTTTTGTCAAACTGTTTATAGATTTTTGATCTGAATATCAATTTTTTTATGAAAGTGATTGAAAATTATTGAGCATAAATATAATTTTAAAGGAAAAATACAAAAACAATTACAAAATAACTTGAATTTTACTTGAAATTGGGTTATAAAATTCTTTGTTTTTATTATACCATTTGCTCCAGTAGTACCAACATTAGCATTTGACATTCAATTTTAATGGCGGGAGTTTTAAATGCATACTAATTTTCATGCTTTATTTCAGATTTAGGATAGATAAAAATTATATAGGCATTCCACCAGCAGTTGAAATAACAATCGGAAATTTAAATGACAATATAGATAAAGCTTTTCTGTCTGATATGATGAATAAAGTAGGACCTTATGAAGAATTGACAATTTTTTATCATCCTTTAACAAATAGACATTTGGGATTTGCAAGAATTGTATTCCAAGAAGTCAAACATGCAAAATTGTGTGTTGAAAAATACAATGGAAAATCAGTTATGGGAAAGGTAAGCACTTTCTTTATTTTTCCAAAAAAATTAAAATGAGTATTTTCTGCCTCTATAAGTTTTCCCGCTTCACCAAATCATACTATGAGGTATGATTATAAATATAAGGTATAAATTTACATTAACTACATGCAAACGGGCAGCAGCGTTATGCATGATCTCCCCCACCATCAACTGCGCTCGACAACCCGCCTGCCAAGCGTGGCGAGTATTGGCATTCTTTCCCCCCAAAAAGATACACATAAAAATACATGAATAGTGCAACAACAACCAGGCCCCTAGTACCCGGCAGCTCCGCTATTCCTGGCTACGGTAGCGGCCATGGTAACGGCGGGGCAAGGGGTGCTAAGAATCACCGGAAGCGATCCGGCTACCACTCCCGACGACCCCTGGCCCTGGTAACATACAACGCACGCACGTTGAGGACGGACGAAAAGATTGTTGAGCTGGAAGAAGAATTGAGTAAGTTACGCTGGGATGTCATAGGGTTATCAGAAGTCCGAAGACAGGGGGAGGACACGATAACGTTGACATCCGGTAATTTATTCTTCTACCGGGAGGGCGACCAACAGTCCCAAGGTGGAATAGGGTTTATCGTTCGCAGACCCCTCATTAACAACATCATATCCATCGAAAGTGTGTCGAGCAGGGTAGCGTACCTGATCCTCAAAATATCTGATAGATATTCTTTAAAGGTGATTCAGGTCTACGCTCCGACCTCGGCACACTCAGATGAAGATGTGGAGGTAATGTATGAGGACATCAGTAAAGCCATACACACCTCGAAAACACATTTCAATGTTGTGATGGGGGATTTCAACGCGAAACTGGGCAAAAGAGGCGATGATGAGTTGAGAGTGGGGCAATTTGGATTTGGGCAGCGCAACCCGAGGGGCCAGAGGCTCGCTGAGTTTCTGGAGAAAGAAGGACTCTTCATGATGAATTCCTTTTTCCAGAAATCTCCGCATAGGAAGTGGACCTGGATAAGCCCCGACGGTAAAACGAGGAATGAGATTGACTTTATCATGACTACAAAGAGACATATATTCAATGATGTTTCTGTGATCAACAGGGTCAAAACCGGCAGCGATCACCGTATGGTAAGAGGCACATTGAATATAGATGTGAAACTCGAAAGGTCTCGCTTGATTAAGTCAACTCTTCGACCGTTCCGCACCCTAATTCAGAACCCCGAAGGCTTTCAACTCGAGCTCCAAAATCGCTTCGCTTGCCTAGGCGATGACGTATCTGTGGACGATATGAACAACAGGCTTATCGAAACGATTCGTACGGTAGGGTTGCATCACTGCAAGATTCCCCGTAAGAATCGAACACAAAAACTTTCCGACCATACCCTCAAGCTCCTGGCAGAGCGACGCTCTTTGCTACTGAATACTTCCGATGAAGCGAAGTCATATAGGCAGCTCAATAGACGAATTACAAAGTCCTTGCGACACGATATCCGCTCCTTCAATACGAAAAACATTGAAGAAGCGATACAGCGAAATAAAGGCTCAAAAGTGTTCGCAAGAGATGGATCTATTGGGCAAAGCCGGTTGACTAAGCTGAAGACGGATAGTGGCAAAATTGTGTCGTCTCAACCGGAGCTACTAGGCGAGGTCGAGAAGTTTTATGGACGCCTTTACACCTCCGTTGCTAAGCCTGTTGCGAGTCCGGCGAAAGATCCTAGAGCCCGACTAACCCGACATTACACCGAAGATATCCCGGACATCAGCCTATACGAGATTAGAATGGCTCTCAAACAGCTTAAGAACAACAAGGCGCCGGGTGAGGATGGAATCACATCTGAGCTTCTGAGAGCGGGTGGCACACCAATCCTCAGAGTGCTACAGAGGTTATTCACTTCCACCTTACTCGAGGGCACTGCGCCAAAAGCATGGAGCAGCAGTATGGTTGTCCTCTTCTTCAAAAAGGGAGACAAAACCCTGTTGAAGAACTACAGGCCAATATCACTGCTGAGCCATGTTTATAAGCTGTTTTCGAGAGTCATTACGAATCGTCTCGAACGCAGGCTTGATGACTTCCAGCCTCCCGAACAAGCCGGTTTCCGAAGAGGCTTTAGCACCATGGACCACATACATACGCTGCGGCAGATTATACAGAAGACGGAGGAGTATAATCTGCCATTATGCTTGGCGTTTGTGGACTATGAAAAAGCCTTTGATTCGATCGAGACTTGGGCCGTATTGAGGTCTCTTCAGCGTTGCCGCATTGACTATCGGTATATCGAAGTGTTGAGAAGTTTGTATGAAAACGCCACTATGTCAGTCCGGGTTCAGGAGCATTGCACAAAGGCAATTCCTCTGCAGCGCGGGGTCCGACAAGGAGATGTTATTTCTCCGAAACTGTTTACCGCTGCTTTGGAAGATGTCTTCAAGCTCCTGGACTGGCAAGAACTTGGCATCAATGTTAATGGCGAGTACATCTCTCACCTTCGATTTGCCGACGATATCGTAGTCATGGCAGAATCCCTGGAAGACCTCAATACAATGCTCGGTGGCCTCTACAGAGTTTCACAACAAGTGGGCCTTAGCATGAACATGGATAAGACGAAAATCATGTCAAATGTCCATGTTGTGCCCACTCCGGTATCAGTTGGAAACTCTATTCTCGAAGTTGTTGACGAATACGTTTACCTGGGACAAAGCGTCCAATTAGGTAAGTCCAATTTCGGGAAAGAGGTCAATCGTCGAATCCGACTCGGCTGGGCAGCGTTCGGGAAACTACGCAACATCTTTTCGTCCAAAATCCCTCAGTGCCTGAAGACGAAAGTCTTCGAGCAGTGTGTGTTACCGGTGTTGACTTATGGATCTGAGACGTGGTCGCTAACCGCGGGCATGGTGCACAAGCTTCGCGTTGCTCAACGAGCTATGGAACGGGCTATGCTCGGGGTTTCTTTGCGTGATCGAATCAGAAATGAGGAGATCCGCAAAAGAACTAAAGTCACCGAAATAGCCCACCGTATTAGTAAGTTGAAGTGGCGCTGGGCTGGGCATATAGCCCGCAGAACCGATGGCCGCTGGGGCAAAAAGGTTCTAGAGTGGCGACCACGTACAGGACGTCGCAGTGTGGGACGGCCTTCAACGAGATGGACAGACGACCTGATCAAAGTGGCGGGGAGCCGCTGGATTCAGGCCGCTGGTGATCGGTCGTTTTGGAAATCTTTGGGGGAGGCCTATGTCCTGCAGTGGACGTCTTAAAAGGCTGGAATGATGATGATGATGATGATTGCCCTGTAAAATAAAAATACAATATATCGTGCACATAATTAACCATGTATGCATATTAGACCTAGCGCGCAAGAGCAACTTTTGTCTCCGCAACTACGCACGTAGCGACGCAACTCCCCATAGAGTTGATGACTCCAAAATAGTTGCGGAGACAAAAGGTGCTCTTGCGCGCTAGTTCTTAAAATTGTTATAGGCAGCAACTTTATACATTGTCAGATGTTTTTGCTAATACTTATGACAAGTTAAGGTGGGTACAGACTGGTGAAACGTAACATGAAATGTATAATTCTACCTTTCATTGCATGTTCGCTGCAAGCGTGGACGCATAGCTCCCTCTTAACGCGCATTCACTACGAACCTCCCGCATTCGTGTTCCTTGCCCCTTTGTGTTCGTTCGAAAAACCGACAAATCACGGATCGCTCCGCGTGCGGCTTGTAATGCTCGTAGCATGCGCGTGAAATGCACATTTTGCGCGCACAAGACGTCCAAACTATGAGAAATTGTTACAAAGTGATACCTTTCATGATACATTGCAGCAATGTGTATGGTGAATTATTTCATTGCATGTTACGTTTCACCAGTCTGTACCCACCTTTAGAAGTAACAAAGTGAATGGTTACACATAAGAACTAGAAGAAGTTATTAGTGACCACTGACCAGCCGTTACTGTTATAGTCACTAACTTTTTGAGTTTTTACACAGTCAGAAAGTGATAACCATTGCCCATCAACAATGTTTATTAACTGTTGTTAATCAAATGTTTACAAATACAAAGTCTTAGATACTTCAATTTACACATTGTGCATTAACAGAATGGTCATTGAAATTCTCTATATGAAAATCCATTACATATTCAGAAACCAGTAAATATTGTACATAATATGGTTATGGGAAAAAATGTAAATGGTTTTATTATGAACTCAGATAGGATTTTTTTTTTAATTACTAACAATTTAGGGACATTCTTATATGTGTGCCATTACTCTTTGAAAATATACAAAACTAAATAGTAGATTATATATTTGTTGTAGGTTTTGGATGTGTTACATGATGCTTTCGGTAAGAAATGTCAAGAGATGTACGAAGACAAGACCATGGATAAGAAACCGCAACCAATTATTCCTGGTATTAAGGTACCACCACAGGAAGATGCACGGCTGGCCAAGATCGACCCAGCGCTCAGTAAGAGATTAGAAGATACTAAAATAGTGGAAAAGGTAAGTTAGTTATTAGAAGTTTTTAAGGTTTTTATGGTAGGAGTAAAAATAGGCAATAAATAATTAAAGAAATTTTTTTTATTTATGGCTTAGCAAAATATAATAAGAAGTTTTGATCTTGAATTCCTGTATGGAATAATAGATATTTGTGTTGCAAATATATTAAATTTATTGCTTTATTTATTTGCTAACAAATAAAATAAAAAAATGTTCATTTTAGGAGCCATATTCCCGTTTCAAAGACATAGAGCACAGCGATAGTAACACGCGGTGGTCGGACGACGAGCGTGAGTACCGCAGGGAGCATCGGCACCGCCACAGGAGCGACAGGGACAGAGACGGTGATAGGGACCGCGAGAGGGACAGAGACAGGGATAGGGATAGAGATAGGGATAAGGATAAAGATCGGTAAGTAATATTATAGGAACATAGTTTTTCTGGAAAAAGTTCATTTAATAAGTATTTTCAGCAGTTTCATATAAAATGAAGAAATTAAGCTTTTTTTTTTTAAATTTCACAAGTATATATATTTCAAACGTTTTTATTTTATTATTTCTCAAAGTAATCCAACAAGTATAAATATTTGTCTACGATCAAGTAAATATACGAATTCTTATCTTTTACAAGCAAACGATGCAAGAGGAAATGTAGAAGGAGGTAATGGGAACATAGCTAATTTGTTTAGTGTTAAATTAGATTTCAATATTGGATTTGAAATTTTTCTGTAATAAGTTACAAACAATTTAGTTTTGTACTTTTAATAAACTGTATGTACTGTCATTGTACTACACGTAACTCATTGAAAATTAAACCTTTAACGGTGCCTACCAAATATAGTTAAAGTTTAACCCTCAATACGGTTACAGACATCGTGACCGCTACGCGCGCAGTTCGGAGACCGTTGAGAGTTATGCAACGTCCAGCCACGCCTCTGATGTGCCCTACACACCTGCTGGACCTATGTCCTATGATCCTTACTATCAGACTGGGTGAGTTGTCCTATTTTACAATGGATTTTAAGTTTTATCTTCATACATTTTCAAAATAACATATTCAGAAATCATTATTGGCTTATATATGAAACAGATAGAAGACCAATTTATACTGGATTCTCTCTGACAATTTCCCTTATAACCTACTCGTCATGTCATGTCCAAAAATTGTGTTATAGTGGCTATAAATCAGATATAGAGGCCGTTTTAACACGTAACAACTGTAAATTTCCTTGGAAACCCTATTTGACATTCTTATGCATTATTTATTATTTCAACATTATATAACAGGATTTATCCAGTAGTATTCACAGCGGTAATTCTCAAATTTGTATGGTATAATAAGTTATCTCTCGCAGTTACGGGTACGGGTACGGCGCAGGTGCGACACCCGGCGGGTCGGGCGTGTGGTGGGACTGGCGGCACCACACGCCGCACACGCCGCACACGCCTCACACGCCGCACACGCCGCACCATCACACGCCCGTGAGTATGCGTGTATGATGTGAAAGACAAGTATAAGGCTCCGTGCAGACAGAGAGCGTTCTGCGTTCCGTGTTCTGCGTTCTGCGTTCCGCGTTCTTTGTAATGCGAAGGATCTATAGCGCAGCGCCGCGGTCTGACTGCGTTCTGTGTGCGCCGGCGCTATAGATCCTTCGCATCACAAAGAACGCTTAACGCAGAACGCTCTCTGTCTGCACGGAGCTTAAGCTACGAAGATTTACGACGGTCGAGCGATGTGGAAAATAGCATTGCATAGTATAGCGATGGACACCAAACGGTCACAGCGCAGCGGTGCGACGGTGGATGTTGCATTTAAAACAAATAAACGAAGCGGCGTCAACAAATTTTCGAATTGTCTTTTGACAAGATTAGTTACCTACATGTAATGAAATCATTATAGACATAAATGTTCCCTCCTAGAGAAACTTTCTCGACGTGATTTAAAAACGACAAGTATTGAAAATATTACTACCTATATTTTTCCCCAGGAATCAATATTAACCATATTGCTGATGAGAGCAATTTTTGTTCTGCACGAATATAATATCTAAGATTATAATTATATAAAGGATACACTTTTCAAAATTAAATCATTTCTTAATCATGAAAACAACAATATATGAATTTTGATACACAACACAAAGCTCAGTGTATTATAAACCATAAACGTTCAACCCTCTCTTTTCTCTAAGGCTTGTTTCACAGTGTCTAATGAAATGATTATGGCACTGAACTACTGAGTGTACAATAATCATTTTAATTTTATATTAAATAATTCTATAATATGTGTATGTTATTTTTGTTGCACGCATATATTGTGAAACAGCCTTACTCAAAAACATTCCATAAAAATGAAATTCCATGAGATACTCATTTCATTAGCTTTTATTTCATTCATGTCTTTGCTGCTTTACTCGTAACAACATTATTAAAAATCATGAATGTGTTTTGTGTGACTATTAAAGAATGATTTTAAAGTATATATACAGAATTGATCCAACTCGTTAACTGCTGAAAAGTCTTCTCGATCTTCTTTCCAAATATGTATATAATTGTTGTGCCAACGGTATTCATGGGTGGTTTTTCTTTGTAAATGGAATATGTTTAACGTATTTCTTATATAAAACTCAATACAATTTATAATAAACAAACAATATGGGATGGATCTTTTCTGATATGACATAAAAATGTATGTAAAGTCGGAGCGGCGCTCGCACGTGGCGCCCGACTGGAGCGCGCCCAGCGTGACGTCACGCGTCTCGCCCGAACGGAAGGAAATCAGAGAGAAGGAAAAGGTTCGACATTAGAGGATTTATTAGGACAAGTAGTGGTTATTGGTTGCAAGTTGAAAATTAGAAAAAAAAACATTATTTTTTGATTTAGAGGGCAAAAGTTCTGGGTGTAGCAAAAGCACGGGAAATGTAGATTTTTTCAGGTATTTCGCGCATGTGAAATACTGCGTAGATAAGAGTTGTATAGGATAATGGTAAGGGGTAGTTTGGAGTGTTTAATTGTAGAGCTGTCTACACTTGATACCTAAAAGATAAATCAAATTTCTATTCTTTGTATTTTAAATAACAATTTTATATTATTTAGAGTCGGGTATGGTTAATTTATTGATAGTTGCATGAAAATTGTAGGAAGATAGAAGATAGAAGAAGTTATAATTTTATATTTCTTTTATTAACTGCATGATAAACCTTTCGCATGTGCAAATTTCCTTTCATTTCATTTTCTAAGTAGATTTAAAAACTCCTTCATAAATTCATTTTTGCATTGACATTTAGCTTTAGAAATACAAACACTCACTTTATACCACTTTTTTAATACTACAAAGTTATTAAAAATTAATCTCATTATAAAAGCGAAATTTTTTAGCTAATATGTTTTCAATTAATTAGGAAATAAAGAGTAAAATTGAAGAGGCACCTCCTCCCAAAGAAGATTCCTGTGAACCGGAACCGAAGCCTCCTCCTCCAGCAGACGAACCCAAAAATGTTGATTTAGATACTAGGTAAGTAATTTTGTTAAAGTCACAAAGCTTATAATATTTATGTCTAATTTGATTCAATATTCTAATATGTTTGTTTCGTGTTGTATTTCAAAATTCAACCATGTTAATTTTACTTTTTTGCCAACTGTCAAGTTTTTTGCGGCCAAAAAATGATTAATTGAAAAAAAAAATTACCAGATAACTATCATAGAGGCTTAAAGACAGGATAGGGCTATCCCTATCCTATAGGATAGGAAAAATTTTCTCTAAATCTTTCTCTAAGCAGATTTCACTTCTAGCGCCAAAGCCGCTCTTAACACTCTTTATTGTTTATATTTTTATTGGATTCATTTACAATAAAAATTTGTACACGCTCATTGCTGAATTCCTACATTTCCTGTGCATAATATCTATATTATTTACTTTGTCCAGGATCGCCATGCTCCTCAAAGGTGCGAGTGGGGGCGGAGGCCTGGCGCCTCCATTCCTCTCGTTGGGCATCTCGCCGGAGGAGGAGGACGAGGACCGCCTGCCCGCTAAGATACCAGACTTGGACGCACCGCAACCGCCTTCTGATGATGAGGGTATGGGCATTAATTATATAAAATAAAGTTTATTTTACTCAAAAAACAAAAGCACAAGGTGTATACAGATCTTATTTGCAGGTACATAATGTATATTATTATGTTTATGGTACTGTATGTATGTGATTCAAAAAAGACTATTCTTATCAACATTACATCAGTGATCTTTTTAATGAATTATTATGTATTTCTTTCAAATGTTACTTAAAAATTACGATATGTTAAGAAAATCAACGTCACAGCAAAAAATTAATTTGTATTAACAGCTGTGGCGTCTCAATATGGCGCAAAATGAATCCTGTTCTTATTTGAATCGCATTGCATGGGTATTTTAGATCACAAGAATATTTAAGAAACAAATAAATTGATTAAAAATAGACAAGTTTGTATGATATTTATTCATACTAATAAGTATTGAAATATTCTCACTATATTGTTTAATTTTAGGATCGATAAGTGAAGACAGGGAAAGCATCATCACAGTAAATCAAGACCAAGACTTCAACGCTGAGCCGCTGTCGAAAACACCGTCGCCCTACCTCGATAGGGATAACTATCTCGAATGTCTCAAACTGACTATTAAAAGGGTGAATATTTATTACATATTTTCTTCCACATTTTATGATAGGAATATAAGCATGTTTCTTTATTATTAAATTTAAATTATACTGTTAAAGTATTTTATAATTTGATAGCAATTACAAGAAGAAGAGAGGAAAAAGCTACCCCAAATAGACAAGATAGGTTCGGATATATCATCTTCAGAGGACGAATTGTTAACTGGGGAAAAGAAACATAGATCTCCAGCACCGCTTGATAAAGACCAGGATAATTTGGATGATGATCAGGTAAATAAATTGTAAATTGTCCTTATTCATGTATGAAATGTGGTTTCTTCTTATGAACAGTATGTCTTTATGCACTATTTGTGATTAGAAATAAATTAAAATAAGACAACTTGTTTCCTACGCAATACATGCGTCATGTGCTAGTAAATTAATATCATTTTTGACGAAATATTTAAAAATGATCACATAAATACCTCACATAAGTGACACAAGCACCTAAATAAGGCAATTCTTTCGCCTTTAATATTATAATGTACATTTTTATTATCAGATGTCGCTATCATCACTATCGTCAACGGAAGCGAAGATAGAAGAACAAGTGCCCGCGGAAGCGTACTTCTACCCGCCGTCGCACGCAAACGCGCACGCACATATGCACCCGCAGTACTATCAGACTATGTGGCCGCATGCTGGTATGTATACTTATTAATTATGGCATTATTTTTATGAAACAATTTGCGGTCTAATCACATAGGCAAGCGTTATTAAGTTTATGAATAATTATGTTTTAAATTCTTATTTTAAACATAATTATTTATGATAACGAAAACGTTAAAATAATGAGAAATAATGTTCTTCATCAAATAGATAGATGATACAGATTCACTCATTGTAAGGATATTAAGATAGATGCATTAGCGCCAAGTTAAATACTGCTTCGAAATTATTATTAGAATATTCCGTATAGTTTATAAAATTCAAATGTAGAGGTGTAATTTGTAAATGAATGTGTTCGTTTTCATTTAGCATATGGTGGAGCACCATACGCAGGCGTGGCCCCAGTGGGTGGTGTGGGCGTGGGCCCGGTGGGCGAAATGCCGCTAGCCTACAGTGCAGCTTTCCCACCGCCCATTATTCCGGCATTCCCACCGCCGCATCATCAAACGCAAGAGGTGATTATAATTTATAATCTCGGTGTACATTTAATTTTATCTGGGTTCTTATAAATTAGAAAAGTGAAAGTACGTATATACATATATTATACGCTCGTTCAATGTTGCAAAGTTCTTTATTTTCACATTACTTATAGATAAAAAATAATATTTGATTGTTCATATAAAATATTAAAATATTTATTCAGTATTTTTCATATAATTGTTCAATTATCAGGAACTCGACAACCCATACTATCCAACAATAAACTGCGTGATAGAAAGAGTAACGGAGGAATTGAAGCAAATCTTGAAGAAGGATTTCAATAAGAAAATGATTGAAAGCACCGCGTTCAAAAACTTTGAGATATGGTGGGACGAGCAGAGTAGGAAAACGAGAACTAAACCCGCTAAGGAAGAAACAGGGCAACCCTTACAAGTAAGATACTATTAAATATAACGATAAATACGCTGTAAAAATGTCTTGTCAAAATAAATATCTGTTAAATATGATTATTATCTTCCAGGATATATCCAACAAAAAAGAAGAAACAGTGGACACGATAAAATGTATTATTGAGTCCAGAGACTTAGGTTTAGAACTAGGTGGTTATGGAGCGGGTATAGGTCTCGGACTACGAGCGGCTATTCCAAAGATGCCCAGTTTTCGGCGTAAGAGAAAGATTCCTTCACCTGTGCGCATGGACGATAGCTCTAAACGCCTCAGTGACCAGGTAATCTATAACCTAAATGTAAAAACTATCTTTATTTCCTTATTGTGCATCTTCTAAAATAAATGTTATATCACTTTAAGAACAAAAATGGAATTGTTAAAGTATGTCAATTTAATTTAAATGTTTCGGAAGTTATTCTCAGGAAGAAGAAACCGAAGACCGTGAATCTGGATAATTATTATTATATTTATAGTATTAATTATTGGGTAAAAATTAACATGCTATTTTATTCCAGGAGGAAATTGTCCAAAACTCAGACGAAGAGAAAGAAGTTCCAACGAGTCCTCGCAACCGAACGGCAGGTTCATATTTATCTACGAGCAGACGGCGGCAGTCCTCCAGCTCATCACGGTTTGTTTTATTATTTACGTATGGATGTTGTAAACTTATTTTAAAATTTTCTGAAAATCGCGAAATAGTGTGGAAAAGTTTTTCGTAACTATACTGAAGGCGTCGCTGGAGAATATAAGAAGAAAAAATGGTGATGAGACATCAATACGACAATTTATTATGGGTTCTTATTTTTCTTATAATTCAAAAAACGGTTGTCTCAATGTTTTTGACAGGTCAAAAACATTGAGCGACGACAGAGAGTCGTGTCGTGTCGAGTGTTGCGGAGATAAACGACATCTTTACGATATAAAGATGTTGCCTTTTTGCAACATCTTTGTTGCGGATTCATCAAAATTGTGAATTTATTTTATACTCTATTTACAATTTGAATGGCAATTATTTTGTGTTCACTATGTTCTTTTTAAGCTAAAATTTCCAGAATGCATAATTTATACACTCTTGTAAATGCAATACAGGTCTTCGTCAAGTTCGTCAAGTCGCTCGTCCTGGTCGGGCTCGGAGCGTGCCGCCGCACCGCGCATCTACTCCGATACGGATGATTCCGACTTTGATGAGACACAGGTGCGTACATATAACACTTCTAATGTTTTAATCGGACCTAAATGTTGATTTTGTAAAGTCTGGAGTTTGTAGAAGAGAATATTTAGAATATCTATTTTTTATAATGACGTTTAAAGCGTTGTTCTATAGTTGTATGTATGGAAATTTAATCTAGGATTGAACTGTGAAACTTAAGTTGTTTTTTTGTTATTATTCGTTTATTTTAATTTGTTATTGATTATCAGTTTTATTGTCTTACAGTTCAAGGTTATATCTAACAAGGAGAGGCTCAGAAAGGTATACTCGTCGTCGTCGGATAGTGAAGAGGAACTACGAAGACGAGGTAACATTTTTCACAAATCAATCACACAAATTCACAATCTTAAAATTCAGACAGAAAGAAACCATTTCAAATTCACTTATTGAATTCTGTATACGCTAACAGAGTATCACTTTAATATTTTATCGTATAACTGTGTGGTATTACCATTGTGCATTGCGATAATTGACACCGAGTAGCTCAGCAGAGCCCTAAAAAAGCTTCAATATAAATTTCCCACTCATTAAAAACCCATAAATTTCAGAGAAAACCCCGATCCCTCCGGTGGAAGCATCAGACGACCGACTGGGCTCGCCCGTGCTGTCCCCGGAGCCGCCGCGACACTCGCTGCTCGACCGCGTCTACTCCGACTCGGAGGAGGAAAGGGAGTACCAGGTACATTGGAGAAAATAGGGTATTTAGTATAGACCCTTAATAATAGCACGGTGTATCTTGCTGACCTAACTTTGTCGGCTCTGAAAAGAAATAATTTTGCAACATCTTTCATTGGTTTGCTCTGAAAGATGTGCTCAAAAGCAGATGGACCGCATTCAGATATATTAGTCTCAGCAATACTTAACTAATTATTGTTAGGGTCATTGTTCACATTGTATTTCCAATCAAGAATAATCGGTTTTGTTTTATATTAAAATATATAAAAATATATTACATGACTGTTACTTTATAGGAGAAAAGACGGCGAAACACAGAATATATGGCGCAAATTGAAAGAGAGTTCTTGGAAGAGCAGCGACGGAAAATGGAAATGGACAAAGAGCCAGAACCCGATAAGCCACCTGACAAAAGGTAATTGAAAGAAATACCTTTAATATAAATGAATACGTGTAGCAAAAACTCACTAATATTAAAAATTTAATTCTATCTACAGCATACCGGAAGATAAGACTGAAGAGAGCCGCGTCAGTCCAGTCAAGAACCATTTGAAATCTCCCGACAAGAGAAAACCAGAGGTAGAAGAGGGTGAGGTCAGCACAGACGAAGAGCCGCTCGAAGCGAGAAGAAAGAAGAAGAGAAAGCAGAAGAAGAAGAGAGGAGAAGTTAAGCGGGAGAGAGCGGTTTCCGTTAGTGATAGCCACACGGATACTGCTGCTAGTGTTAATGGGATTAAGGAGGTTTGTTTTTTTATTTTTTTATATCCCATGAACATTTTTTAAACTGCTTCATAGGTTTCTAGATCGGGTTTTGAAAATATTTATTTATTTAGATATGACTTTTAATCATCATGCTTAATATAAATGAGTTTATATTTCAAATCTAATCCAATCTAAATTTAGATAGATACTGTAAACATCAATTATAATATTCAAAATCTACATCGAAAAGGTGAAACAGATATGCAAATCGTAACAAGTTTCAATGTCCTATAATTCAGACCTTAAACTTATTTTATAAAACACTTTTTGGTCCTTCGAGACGGACCGTTTATAAAGCTTCTTCGATTGTTCTCATACCATTATTCAGGTAAATCTATTTGGTCCTTTGAAACCATCTATTAAATTTATTATTCATAAAGACCTTCGAAAACGACCGCTTATCGCCGCCTATACTGAACTACTAACCTACTCAAACTTCAGTTTCTTAACGTTAACAAAAAACGCTCTCACTCGGACCACTTTTTGCGCTATGGTGCACAGTCAAGTTGATAGTATAACGTGTTTGATACTAATATACCCGTTACCAGGGCAACGAGGCGGCGTCCCCGCCCTCGTCCCCCGTGTCGCAAGCGTCGCAAGAGTCGCAAGAGTCGCAGGAGTCGCAAGCGTCGCAGGCGTCGCAGGTCGCGCTCGACCACTCGTACTGCCGCCCGCCGCCCGACGCGCCGCCCAGACGACCTTCCAACCATCTGCATCATGATCACGGTAAATATATAGGAATATTATTGTTAGGGACATGATTGTTTTTCGATGATATTACAAAGACTTAGGCACGATTATTCTTTTGGCATAGACATTTCTAATAGAAAACTTGTTTTGTGTAGTGCAATTTCGCCACAAGTGTTGTTTAATGTTTGTGTAGCTTTAGAATAATGATTCTTCCTTTATACGTTTAAAGAAACGCAATATAGTAGTTTACTGAGCTTAGTTACTATTTTTGGAGCTCGAATTTTTTTTTTCCTGTCATATCAAAGATACCGTGACTAATTTGAGTCATTGCTTATATTTTGATATGTACAAAAAATTGGCGAAAAATATATTGTTATGTACAATTTCCAAATTTCTGATGAAATGTAATTATAATAAATAAAGAAGAATCTTTAATTCTTCATATCCAGTCCTTACAGTGCAACAATACATTAATTTTGTAAACAGGATACACGTGGATGGCAGAACCGGAGGCCGAAGCGCCCGCCGCTCCTATCGAAGAGATCAAACCCAAAAAGGAGACCAAGAGACCGTACAAACGGAAACATGAAACCAAGAAACTCGCTGAAATACAGAATAAGTATGTTTTACTCACATATTTCCAATAATTAACTACATTTATCACATTCGCATTCAAAATATAACGATATCAAAAGATAATGCTTTTAGCAAAACAATGATATTTCCATGACTACTTAAAAAAAAAAAAATGTTCACAACTACAAGTCACTAACAAAATGATTTTATTTCAGGCTTTATGAACCTCTGGAAGACTATAGCAAAATACATTCAAGTGTTGTGTTCAAACCTCGAGATATCATGGCGGAAATGCAGGTTATGTACGAATTCCTGACCAGAGGTATCGACAGAGAGGACATAGAATATTTGAGGAGAGCTTACGAGGCGCTACTAGCTGAGGATGCTCAAGGATATTGGCTAAATGACACGCATTGGGTGGACCATCCGCCCACAGATGTAGTCTATAGCCCGCCGAAGAAGAAGTCCAAACGGCATAATAATATCTATGAGGATCTACAGGTAGGTTTATTTTTATGAACGCATAGTTGAACCCTGGTCATTTAAATGTATGTATATGATTTATAATTAATGAAATCAGAATCTGGGCTAAACTGTACATTATAGGGCGTGGAGTTGAGAGTCGTAAAGTAAGTTTTTTTATGGTTAGCTATTGTCATATGGAGCCTAAATCTGAAATTTCACACCGAGGAAACTTTTAGTTTTTGAGTTACGAATTTTTGAAAATCGGAAAATTACTATAGAAAGTTACTCCATCTTGTTTTTGTTACGCTTATTTATTGTTTTGGCAATGTCAACCTGACACACAGAACCTGCTTAGCGTGATTCATTTCAAGTACAACATTTTTAACCATTAGGTAGAGTACTGTTTAACTTTTTACGAAAAAAAAAACGCTCCGAACTCGAAACAAGTCAGGTTAGGTTATGTTAGACTTTTTTTAAACAATCGTCTCGCATTGTTTTACGTGAAATGAATCGCCAAATTTGACAGTTAATTTATTTTGTTTAACTTTTTACGAAAAAAAAAACGCAGCGCAGCGAGCGGAGCATCTCGAATTGTTTTACGCCAAATTTGACTCTGAAAAAATAATAAATATGCGTAACAAAAACAAGATGGAGTAACTTTCTATAGTAATTTTACGATTTTCAAAAATTCGTAACTCAAAAACTAAAAGTTTCCTCGGTAGACCGGGGTTGATAATTTTTGAAACAAAAGAAAATATTAGTAGGTTGAAACCCATTAGAAAAGGAGGGGAATGTGATAAAAATTAAAGGAAAAATAAATTACAGACAATCCGAGTTCGGGAAGTGGGAGGGGGAGAGCTTTTAAGGCTAAAAAATGGTTTCTCTTGATTTCCGACAAAACTACAAGTCCTATGGAAAAAAGTTCAATGGAAAAGTTGTAGGTAATAAAAAGTTCTACTACTTTTGTATTAACAATTTTTTCACATAACCTCAAAATTTAGGTGAAAAATTCAAAAAACCATGTTTTTTATTTTTATCTACTTCAAAATTTATTTTTTTTTTCTATGAAATTTGGTGAAAACTTACTTTATTATGTCCCAAATACAATGTAATTTATTTGATTGAAAATATTTATTTTTTCGCCTTATTTCAACTTAATACAAAAAAAAAACAACCTAATTTTCAATCGAAAATTCTGACGTCAAAATATCAGCTTTTTTTCAAAAATTTTGGGGGCGTTTTGTTCGCTGAAATATCTACTTTCTGATGGTGTAAAATATAATGTACATTACAGTGCGACACAAAAGAGATGAAAAAAAATGAGGGCGCCACCGTCGCTCATATGAGCGACTATACTGCTACAACAGTATCAGTGTTGCTATATAGCAACACTGATACTGCGACGCAAGCGATCTTGATACTATAGAATAAAAATCAAAATATTAAAAATAATAAATACCGCTTTTGTTGTTGATGTTGATGTTGATGTTGTTTCATTGATCATCGTGTAAATTTAAGACAAAAATACATTAGTATTTTAAATAACCTACCTAGGTCAAATTTTACTTAAATGTATTTGGAATTAGTTTATAGAAATCGGTCAAGCCAAACATACGAACAAACAAACATACATACATACAGCTCAAACCTTAGGCTCAAACACATTACCCTCCTTCTGGGTCCGTCAGGTAAAAAAAAAACAAGGTGATTTGAAAACTACATATTTTTATTTATTTTTTGTAGATATTCTCACTCATTTTTACTCCATTGCTCCACTATCCTGCGTACTGTGCTTTCAGAAACCCCTATAACAAACGAATTAAGATGAATAAAATCAAATACATAGTGCATTGAACATAATATTTATTTAGTAGCTTAAAAATATTTTTTTTATGTCGGAGGCCAAGAGTCACTTTGGGTCCCTGCGCCACTCTAGAGTAGTAAGTAAGGATTCATAGGTAGTTGTATGAAAATAGTTATCACTATACTATTTAAGGCTGGTTGGATTGGATATAACTTCTTGACTCAAATTGTGCTGGTCGCACTATAAAAACTAGTTTTTGTTTACATACAAATATGAAATAACCTCAAATTAAATTTCAAAAACGTAATAATCGCCCTAGATACGTACATTAAACACTCGTCACTAATAGAATATTCTATTTTACGTAGTACTGAGCAAAAACAAATGGAATCTCACCGGTATAATCTGCTGTACGTTTTAAAACGTTTTCCAAATATTTTTCTCGTTTTTCAGCTTGAAATTATGAGAAACACCGAATTAAAACTTTATACATGGCATCACGGACACCGCTACGTTTAACCTTTTTCATGATTTCTCCTTTTTTGAGTAAATTTCTTGTTCAAAATTACAATTTTATCTTAAGAATTCTCAACTTCACCAAAAAAACAACAAATTTTTATTCAACTTGACAGCTGCATTGAAAATTTAGGGTTGCCAGACAATGAAAAAAAAATTAGTTCCAAATTAATTAATTTCATCTCTTTTATGTCGCACTGTACCATAGTTAATTTACTCAGAAAATGCATACAAACAGTGTGAGAATGAGCTTTTACTAAATCAGGCACACTTCTCGAACTCTATATTTTCTCTTGTATCGGCTTTTCGGTAACATTTCAAAAGAAAAAATTTCATCTGATCAAAGTAACGATACCACAGCTAACATTTGACAGCATGTTCATAAACAAAATGATGTCGATAAAAACATTTCAGGTCGTTTGAGAAATTTGCCATTGCCAAAAAAGCTCATTATCATACTGTTCGTATGCATTTTCTGGGTAAATTTACTATGGTAATGTATATTATAATTTACACCATTAGAAAGTAGATATTTTAACGAACAAAAAGCCCCCAATTTTTTTGAGAAAAGCTGATATTTTGACGTCAGAATTTTCGATTGAAAATAAGGTTGTTTTTTTGGTATTAAGTTGAAATAAGGCGAAAAAATAAATATTTTCAATCAAATAAATTACAGTGTATTTGGGACATAATAAAGTAAGTTTTCACCAAATTTCATAGAAAAAATAAATAAATTTTGAAGTAGATAAAAATAAAAAACCAAAAACATGGTTTTTTGAATTTTTCACCTAAATTTTGAGGTTATGTGAAAAAATTGTAAATACAAAAGTTGTAGAACTTTTTATTACCTACAACTTTTCCATTGAACTTCTTTCCATAGGACTTGTAGTTTTGTCGGAAATCAAGAGAAACCATTTCTTAGCCTTAAAAGCTCCCCCCCTCCCACTTCCCGAACTCGGATTGTCTGTAATTTATTTTTCCTTTAATTTTTATCACATTCCCTTCCTTTTCTAATGGGTTTCATCCTACTACTATTTTTCTTAGGTTTTTATCATTTTGGAAGGTATTGGCCCTGGTGTACGGTGTGAAATTTCAGATTTAAGTTCCATAGGACAATAGCTAACCACAAAAAAATTGACGACTCTCAACTCCACGCCCTATAATGTACAGTTTTACCAGAATTTGTGTAAATAAAAACACATTTTACACCCCCTTGATAAAAGTTCCTGGTCTCAGCGGATCTATTGCCCTCATTCATAATTATTATTTCACTTGACCAATCGGGAAAGTTTAACATTTATCACCTAACTACAAAATATATTAACCTAACCTTACCTAAAATTGTCTACAAACAGGGTCACTCGAGCGGGTCAGCGCGCACAGAGGGCTACTACAAGATGGACGCGCGCGAGAAGGCCAAGTACAAGTACCACCACGGGCGGGCCGGAGCCCACCCGCTGCCGCACGACGACAAGCTGCGCGCCAACAAGATGCAGCTGCTGTCCCGCGAGGCGCGCTCCAACCAGCGCCGGCTGCTCACCGCCTTCGGTACGGTATCGGTTCTATCTGGGGACGGTATGAGCCCACCCGCTGCCGCACGACGACAAGCTGCGCGCCAACAAGATGCAGCTGCTGTCCCGCGAGGCGCGCTCCAACCAGCGCCGGCTGCTCACCGCCTTCGGTACGGTATCGGTTCTATCTGGGGACGGTATGAGCCCACCCGCTGCCGCACGACGACAAGCTGCGCGCCAACAAGATGCAGCTGCTGTCCCGCGAGGCGCGCTCCAACCAGCGCCGGCTGCTCACCGCCTTCGGTACGGTATCGGTTCTATCTGGGGACGGTATGAGCCCACCCGCTGCCGCACGACGACAAGCTGCGCGCCAACAAGATGCAGCTGCTGTCCCGCGAGGCGCGCTCCAACCAGCGCCGGCTGCTCACCGCCTTCGGTACGGTTAATCTTAAAAAATTTAAACAAATCAGCGATCTCCAAAAGAGGCAGGAATAATATAGCTTGACAGATCGACGATAATCCGTTTTTCGTTGGAACGTCTCGTTCTTATTTTAACAAGATGAGGTTTAAATGTAAATCTTTATATTTTAGGTACAGACACGGATTCAGATCTACTCAAATTCAATCAGCTCAAGTTCAGGAAGAAACAGCTCAAGTTTGCCAAATCTGGTATTCACGATTGGGGTCTATTCGCACAGGTATGGACTGCACCTATAACGATTATCATTTAAGCTATAGCTGTTGAATGTGTCATAAAAATATGTTTAGTAGTCAATAAATGCATCGTTGCATTAAAGTTGGCTAAGTTGTCCAGAGGGGTCGCAAATGCCATGTCGTTATGAATCGTATAACCTACAACACAAGGTCGACATTCCAGGAGCCGATAGCGGCCGACGAGATGGTGATCGAGTACGTGGGGCAGATGGTGCGGCCGATAGTGGCGGACGTGCGCGAGGCGCAGTACGAGGCGACCGGCATCGGCAGCTCGTACCTGTTCCGCATCGACCTCGACACTATCATCGACGCGACCAAGTGCGGCAACCTCGCACGGTTCATCAACCACAGCTGCAACGTGAGTGTGTCCCCTTACATGTGTGTGTGTGTGGGTGTGCGTACGCATCATAGCGTAGTGCTGAATTATTTGTATATTCTTAGTTAGGGAAAATATATATGTACTTTTGTCTATAATAGAACGTTTGATAAATATATATTGTTTGGATGTTATCTGAGCGTTATAATGTGGTTGAAACTTGAATTAGGCAAAAACAATTTGTGTGCCAAGCACACGTCCTTGAATCTAGACACGCGGCAGCGTGTCAAGCCGAGTTCAAGCGAAGAGAACTGGCGAGCAGCAGCCGTGTGTATATTTACACGAACCATTTCGAGCCACTTTTCACCCCCTTATAACTCGAAAACTATTTAAGTTATATAAACCAAATTTGGTACATATCAAGAGGACCTCAAGATAAACAAGAACCTTAAGTTTCATAAATACAGATTAAACAGTTGCGTAGATATTAATATCCAAAAATCGCAATTTTTAAGACTGACTGACTTATAGACATATACAAAACCTAACCCACTTCCAGATGACCTAGAAAGTTCAAATTTTGTAATCAACTAGGTAATAGTGAGTGTACAAATGAAAAAATCAGAAAATACTGAATTTATTTGTATTTAATTTTTTTTTCCATGACATAAATTTTGTTTGTATGGAAAAATGGAAAAGTTTAAAAAAAAAGAAAATAGTATATTCACCTTACTAGTCTTAAAAAATAGATCAAAACTAATCAGTGGCCGAAAAAAATTTTGAAATCCATCAATAAATGACTGAGATATAGATTATTGAAGTTTACATATTTTAGGACGAAACATCTGTAGATTCGAAGCGCCTCTGACATCACACTCACTCGCGCTAGTATCGCTAGGGCGGATTACTTCGATTGCATGATTTCATTATTCAAAACTGTTATTAAACGTAAAATAAAAGAAAATTGTAATAAAAATATTGCCTTTATTGCTCATACAGTTAAAAATAATATATAATTTTACATATTCACATTTATTTATTCTTTATTTATGAGTGTTTAGTTTAGTTTTAATTTCAGTGTAAATAAATAAATAAATAAATAAAATCTTTATTTTGCTTTAAACATGGTATTCAATGGTGATACAATTATATTAATAAAGCACAAACATGTTTAGCCAATACAAGCATGCAAAAATAATTACCATAAATGGTGTAATGGAAGAAGGCTTCGTCGAAGGTCGAAATGATTTAATTTGCGTAATATTAATATGAGTGAAACATCTTTAGGCGCGTTTAGAGTAAAATTTCAAGATCGCGTCATGGCAATACCGTAACGTCATGGAGTAAGGCGACGATTCTTCTACAACGATCTTTGCATCTTGGTAATAGTGTGTGTACAAATTCACGCTGGATGTTTAGAAAATCATGTAATCTTTTAAACAGAAAACGAGTTTAAAAAATTGCAGATAATGACGGGGCAATGTGCGCTGACATTCATAACATACAAGAAAATATAGAAAATAATACTAAACAAACCATACAGAGAAACCGCAAGAAAAAAAAATCGTATATAAAAAGTATTATATTTATAAAGTAAATCAAATTTGCAGAGTAATTTTCTGTACAAAAAGTAATGATATCCCACCAAAAACATAAATGTAAAAATTGGAGCCGAGTTCAATCGTTGACTTAATTTGCCAAAAAAAGAAATGAGATCTAAATGTGTGCCAAGTTCTGCAGACAGTCCAGAAATTTATTTACAAAGATGTATTAAGTTCTTAGGTTGACTGAAAACTCAATTGTTTTATTTTCCCTTAGAGAACAATGTTTATTCCAAAATATAACTTTTTTAATTTGAATAAAATAATTATTTTCACAAAGCAAACAACTAATGACCTATTGAACCCCATAATTTGATGAGGCTAGTTTTTAGAACCTCACAAAATATAAACAGTATGTGTGGGATTGAAATTTCTTTAGCAAGATTAAAAGATAACAAAATCGTCGCCTTACAACATAACGTTAAAAGGTTTCCTATTTGTACAATTAATTAAGTGTAAAAATAAAATAAAATAAATAAATAACGTGACGGTATTGCCATGACGCGACCTTGACTGAATTGAACCATCAACGCGCCTAAAAAAGTTACAGTTCAAAATTCAAACAGTTTAAAAGTCTTATTTTCATATTTCCAAAAATATTATTAAAATAGCAATAAACTCATCAATCATGCAATAGAAATACTGACTTCACACACACTGCAAAAAAATATAAATCCATATTTTCCTTACAGCCAAACTGCTACGCGAAGATAATAACAATCGAGTCGCAGAAGAAGATCGTGATCTACTCGAAGCAGCCGATCGGCGTGGACGAGGAGATCACGTACGACTACAAGTTCCCGCTAGAGGACGAGAAGATCCCCTGTCTGTGTGGAGCGCCCCAGTGCCGTGGATTCCTCAACTAAACTGTTATTTATTGGTGTATAATAAACAACTAGATGTTAAAAAGTCGCCCGCGGTTTCCTTAAGAGCTAGCGCGTAAGAGCAACTTTTGTCTCCGCAACTATTTTGTCTCTCCCATCAACTCTATAGGGAGTTGCGTCGCTATTTGCGCGCACTTTCTTACTAGCCCATAGTGTTGATGGGAGAGACAAAATAGTTGTGGAGACAAAAGTGGCTCTTGCGCGCTAGCTCTAACTAGACTATTATTAACGTTCAAACTGAACGTACAATTAAAAGTCGCAAAAATAGAGTGGATAAAATATTCACTGAAGTTAAATAAGCTGTACTGAAGTTAACACCTTATTTCGTTGCAGTAATGTTCAAATCTATTGTATACTAGAGTTTTGCTTTGGATAATCTTTCAGTGTGATTGTGAATGGTTGTTTCTTGTACGTCAATAGTATTCACTAATTTTGTTATTTATTACCGCAATTGGATATTTGGAGTTTTAGGTCCTCTGTTGCGATTGAAACGATTAGATGTTTATTTTAAATTTGTCCAATGTTTTAAATTTAATTTTGAAATTTGTGTAAACACTCCGTTACGGATCGAACTGGAAACTTCATACAGTGTAATTAAATCGTATTAATATTTTACACAAGTTAATATATGAAATTAGTTATACTCTGTTTTATACAAACATTCATAAAAAATATCCAAATAATCCAATCCAATCCAATTTCATCCAAGTATCCATAGTAAATAACAATAGAAGTTCTGAGCCTTATTTGTGACTGTTACAAAAATGCGACTATCTTATGTATAAAATTGGTAATTAGATTCATCTCAATTTATATAACTGTCATAAATCTCATCTCACTGGTGCTCTGTTACATCTAGTTCGCTTTGGTCGATCAACCAATAATTATTAAGCAATAAAACTTCATAATGGTTATGTTATGAAATCTCAAATCGTGTAACATTTTATATATTATATAAACTAGAAGAATAAGGAAAACGATCTGGTCTGCGACCATAGTCCATAACTATAGGTGTCACTAATGTTAGGTATCAACATCTGAAGTAACTCCATTTACGCAGGATTAAGCACGTATAATCGTGACAATTACAAGTTCTGGACACCGGACATGACTCGGCTCAAAGCCCTCAATTTGCACTAAATAAATGATAAAACTGCCTCATATTGATTGATATATTTGTTTATGTATTGTATAAAGTAATATAACTGTGTGCTAGGCGTGTGGTCCGTGTGTTTTGATAATAAAGACCAGTGAAACTCGTGTATGCTATTGAAATCTATGGTAATATTTTGTATTATATTAAAATAATGTAATGACTGAGTATGAGATGTAATTCAATAGGCATAGGATGTCGGAATTTAGACACTGTATAATTTGTGTTGTATATTTTTCTGTGAATAAAACGATCTCTACTGTTCGTCAGACTTTTGTAGTACAGTTTTTAAGTACATTTGTCCTATCGGCGTTGTGTTTGACGGCACCAAATGTCCGCTATTAGGAGATTATTTCGTAAATCTTAAGAAATTCTCTATGAGAGATGCGTGAAGGCTATTATTTTGTAAATGATGCTTAGATTGGCTCACATCCTTCCAAATGCACGTCTTTTATTGTAATTTCATATGTATAAGATTGTAAATAAAAATTCAACAATTATCATTGTCGTTTTATTACAACTGAAAAATAATTCCTTTTATATATTATATTCATAGTTTTAAGGCTCTAATACACATTATTCAAATAAGCATGGGTCAAGTATGTCCAATATTCTAATAGAGTCAACGTTCTATGATGAAATAAGCTGTCTTTCAACAAAAAAAATGATGCTGCTGTTAGAAATGAGAACTTATTATTTTAAGTATTCAAAATATAAATAACTTCGCATGCATGTGGGTCACGCAAACCTATAAAATTTTCCGATACCCAAAAGCGCATCTTAAAAAATATTCGCTTCAAAAAATACAACGGACTACATAATATATTGTAACATAGATTATAGAACGCTTTAACGAAAAGGAACCGCATTAATTTCGACAGTAGCGAATAGCGTACCTACAACAATTTGCAAGGATTTGTATCATGGGTTCAGGATGTGGCAGTAGTATAAAATAGGATGTAACTAGCAAACTATACCCGAGGTATTTATTATCCCGGTTATTTCTTTCATACAAAAAGATTAAAACCTATAGTACCATAAATAAATATTATGTGAGTACATAATAATTAATATGGAAAAAGTAAACATTTCATAGAGTTAAAAAAGCTCGGCGGTTGCCATTGGCGGTTGCGCGCTTTTTCTCTAGCCACAGTGTGTGCGATGAGCCAGTGTTGCAAGCGCACAAAGTACACATAACACAGTTCGCAACACTGACCGTTGCACGCGTACGGATAATCGTGCGTGCGCTTTTAGTTTTTATCACATTATTTTGTATCGGCTAACGACTTTCGAGTGTTAATTTTTCTAATGGATATTAATTGTTGTACTTAGATACTTTTTTTTTTTTAAGTTTGGGTAGACGAACTATGACTAAGACACTAAATCGAATAAAAAAGGCTTGCTCATATTGCAATTTAAATTATTATTTTCTATAATAATATAAATGCTCCAAGCACTCGTAGTAGACTCACTGTACGAAAAATGTATTATTATATTGATATGTATTTTTTAACTACTTATTTCTGTCGCTAGTCATGGTACGGTAGCTAGCTTTCCAAAAACAAGAATTTTAGAACAGTTGGTTTAATGATATACTCATTCTCTTGCTCTTTCGGTTAGAGTCCGGCTATAAGTTAAATTTTTTGTTACAGCCAACAACAACTACACAACTTATGTGCAGTCAAGAGTGCGTCCGCGTAGGAGCACTTTTTGTATATGAGTAATTTTAGCCCTTTCTGTGCAATATACCAATTTAAAAGGAAACGTTAAATTATAATAGTAGGTACACCAGAATAGGTGCTCGTCTGATCTTTAAACCTTTTTTCTGTTTTATTTGTATGTATTACTCCTGAATAAAAGAAAAAGGGCGAAAAGAAAAAGTATGTATTAAGTTGTTGTAACTTGTAAGGTATGTTAAATATTCATATTGATGTCAACTTTTGGTTTGAGCAGGGATTATTGAGAAATGAAACCATTGTTTTAAAAAAAATTACTCTTTTATTGTTATAATAATAATACAAATAATAGACGACACTTGCGTACTTACATACAATGAAGACTTATCTAAACACATTAGATAATATTTTATCAAATCACAGTACTCAATAATACAATAGTTAGAAAAATATCAATATATTCGAGAATTTCGAAAGGCAAGTATTAATATTAATTAAAATCAATAAATTAAAATTTAGTCAAAACTAAAACATGACTTAAGAATAAAGTTTATCCAAAACCTAAAATCGAGACGTTTACAAAATTAATATAATTATTATTAAGTACATACATAATTGTAATTAATCTTACAACTTACGTCTACTGGTTAAAGCTAAATAAATATCGTAATTATTATAACATTATTATTAATGACTAAAAAAGTAGGAGGTATCGAAATACATACAAACAGTTTACCTTCAGTCCAAAACTATCCAAATTATGACACATTAAATATTGTTTGATATCTTCGGATAATCCGTGTTTGGTGTTACAATAACTGGAACATTATTATGTTTAGTGGCATTAAAAATATCAAATAAAATAAAAATAAAAACACTAATTATTATTGAAATCGAACCTGTCTTGTAAATATTTCTGCGCATACATCTTGTGTATTTTTGGTTGAACCTGTCCCTTCTTCGCTGTCAGATTCAGAATCTGAATCAAACTCTGATATAACCGGCGAGCGCCTGCCGGTCGACGGCCGTCTCAACCCAACTTCCGTCGTCAATATCTCCTTAATTATATCATCGGAAGACTGTATAGTTTGCATTTCTTTTCTCTGTTTGGTGCGCAATTGTTTCGCTCTGTTCCTGATATCGGCCAGGAATCCCGTGGTAACTTCTACGCTTTCGTGAGAATCATCTTGTGGCGACAGATCTGTGAGTGACTGAGTTAAATCCGTCGAGGACCCTTTAGAGAAGGTCGCTAAAGATTCTAGAGACGCCCCGATACTTTTAAATGCCGCCATGCCTTCGACGATAGAGACTCCATAGCCGGAATCTGTTTTCGACCGGATTATAATTCCACCTGGGGCTTTTCCTAAGAGACATGGTTCGTCAACTTTATAATTGAATATTTCTGGGGCAGAATAACATTCAGATGCTGTGGACGCGAGTGATGTCGTGTCGCACGTACAGGGCGGGGCTCGGTACGCATCTTCACTGAGATAAATAATGGTAACTCTGTCTTCGCCCACCGCATATAGGAACGGACTGATATATTCCCAACTGTGCACTGCTGAACTCCATTTGGGGTCTTCGCTTCTAGACCGTTTGCCATTTTCGTCAACAAAGACACCACATTCAGCGTAACAGAGGAGGATTTCGAGTGGTTTTTCTTTTATAAGAACTATTGCTTTAGGGGGTGAATGCTTTTTAGCAGCTGCAGCAACGACTGGCTCTTCCATACCGTATGTTTCTAGGGCTCCTGAGGGTAAATTGACTTTGAGAGGTTTCTCTCCCGCGATGTAAACGGCTTTGGGTGTTAGGAGGAGGGAAGTGGGGGGTCGGTCGACGGTCAGAGAACGAATAGCTTTGAACTCAGCGTCAGCCGCGTCGAATTTCAACAGGTACACTTTGCGACCGCACGCTATGGCCGCGCAGATGCCGTGCGTGTTGCTCGCATCGCTTGAGATTGCCTGTAAAAATATTTAAAAAATTACATTAAATTGCATACAAAAACTAATAACAGAATACTATCCACAGCAAATTGAAATCAAATAGTTACTTTTTTAATTGTTACTACTGTAAAAACATGATTATCACCAATTCGAAAATGAGTATCTTAAGGCACATACATACCTTAATCAAATGCGGCTTCGTATTGTCACTCAAGCGCAGCGTGCGCACAGGTAAGGCCGGTTTCAGGCTATTGGCTCTCCTGAGCGCCGAGCCGAGCGCTAACAGGCCAGTGTGTGCCAGCCTTCCATCAGCCAGTAGCAGCGCTCGGCCAGCGCAGCAGGACAGTAGCGCTACTGGCGCGAGTGCGGGGGACGGACAGCCTTCCCACTCTATGGATACTGAACCGCGGAGCGAGTACAGCCCGTCGGGGTAACCTGGGGAATAATGACATTGTTTATTCCATAAGAAGAAGTCCCTATGCAGACTGAATAAAGCATTCGTATAAATCAAAATTCTATCATTTTATTTTTTTATTTTATTTATTTAGGTTATCCAACATCTCTTTCTTCTACTCAGAAAAGATGATGATGAACTCATCATCATCTTTTCTTTTTTCATCTATCATCTTCTTCTAAAAATTAATATATTTCGTTCTCTTATCTTTTAATATAGCGCTATCTATCGGAATTTATATGTACATTTTGAAGTGACCTAATGCGCATCATAATGGATCTTTTCATGGGTATGAGATGTTTTACTTTTGTGTCACTGCCGTTGTTTGTCTATTCTTTACAATATTAGATAATATTCTTACCTACTATACCTTTATTATATATTACCTATTTATCTAAAGAACATACCGATAGCAACAGCATTGGGCGCGACATACAAGGCCGCATCAGCCGGCTTTTCCCTCGACAACAATGTTTCAGGCACGTATCCCGTTACTCGTGTTGCGTGTGACGCGAGACGCGAAAGCCACTCGCTGCGGTCGGGAATGCTTGAACATACTACAGTCACTGTTTGAGTGCCAAGCGCTGATTGTTCTAGTTTTACCTGAGAGAATAAAGTTTTTTAAATAAATTATTATCACGTCAAACAATAACATATATTGAGGTTATTATGAGCTAACAAAAAATATCTAGACTCTAGCAGCTAGAGCAAATCATACAGCTTAAGCTATACAGTGCTGTACATAACATGTAACATAATCATAATTCCTACTCTATGTAGTTATAAAAGCTGCCTCATTCTGGTATTTTTATGTTAAATAAGGATGAATGACATTCTCCTCTCTTAACAAAAAAAAAGTACAAAAATTTTTGTCAATATTTTTACACTTGCTACATTTTTTTATCATTTAGAACAATTTTAAACCAAAATTATTCATAACATAAGTAAATAACATCTCACCATAAACGCCCGGTTGGCTTCATTGTGTGGCAAGTCGGTAGCGTCTTGAGCATATAGATGTGCCCGCAGTTCGCGTTGCTCGTTACTCAACACTAGCGCACCGTCACTGTACTTCGCTATCATACGCTCTCGTGTACCATCAGCCCTGAATATTAAACGGAAATTTTTTATATTCATAGAAAATATTAAAAAGTTTATCATTCAATTTTTATAACTTATCATTGAACAAATGCCAATCATGTTGAGAACCTTTTTAAAATCCGTTAAAAAGATATTTGTAATTTGAGCTTTTCGTTTTAATACGTAAAATGCGTATACGTATATGTATTTGCAACGTTAAAAATGATGTGAACTGAAACGCATAATATTTTGTAATAGTTTGATACGTCCATCTTTTGATGGTTTTACTTACCATATAACTAATAAAGAATCCTTCTCTGGCACATTATCGCTTAATTCGAAGTTCAAGGGGCTGAAACAGTAGAAATAATACCCATTAGGGTTTAGCACATTTTGGAAAGATTATATTAATTAAGAAAAAAAAAGTATATTTGAAGTTAAACACATTTAAAGCATCGGTGGAAGATTATTCATTAACAAAATACAGATTACTATACCCATTAGACAGTTTCTTGACTTTGCTTCCAGACCTTTCTCGCTTTGGTGTTGGTGGAATACTGAAAAAAAAAATCATTTTTTATTTAAATAAGTATGCAATCTCTTAATAATATAATTATAATAAATTTGCCTTTACAACTTACCTATGATTAGATAAATTAGCAGCAGACAGTTTAGCGCGCAACCTTTCTACTTCTTCGCGTAATTCTCTGAAAGTGAAACATATTATGTTAATTTTTACGTGACAATGATTTACTTTGAAAAAGGTATTTATGAATTGACTCAACTTAAAAACAAATAACTATAGGTAATAAAGTCATATCACAGAAAAATTATTCTTGAACGTAAAATTTCTGACTTTAAAGTTTTTAATTTATAATATGAATAAATTTGAACCTGTTAACTCGTAGAAGCGGTGGTGATGCCGCTGTCCGCCGGCCCGACCTTCCAAACAACTTGTTACTTAACGAACATTTCTTTCGCCCAGCCTCTTCTACTTTTGCCTATGAACACCAAAATGGATTTTTAACAATTGGTTTATAATTATAAATATCCAAAAAAGTATCGTCGCCATAACAAAAATGATACTTCTGATTGTGCTAAAATCTTCAATAAACAATGGGTGTGAAACAATACATAATATGAAAATCTTACTACATGATTAATGTAAATATTTGTTATTTTTTTTCTAGAAAGTATATAGGCATCATTGGTATAGAATATAGATTATAATATAGTATACCTGCAGGAAATCGATGAGTTTGGCCTGTTGGCGTATAGTAGCGTCAGCTTTAGTTTCCCGCGTGCGCCACCAAGCCGCCGCCGCTTCGTGCGCCTCGCGGGACGCACACGCTTCTTCCTGTGTTGTTTTAGAATTATTATGCATCCATGTGGAGAAAGGAAGGTGGAATTTCTCCATCGAAAAAGGGAGGATCCTCGATCAGTCAACTCGACTGGTCGACCGTTAAGGCCCCAATGAATGATGTTGGAAACTTGTATTTATGCTCTGTAGCAAAATCATTTCGCTTGCGCGATTCAGAGCGAGGTGTCGCAACATCCATAATTTAATTTTCAATAAAAATGTAGATTTCCTGTACACTTAAAATTATCGAAATATTTATTACAATAATATGAGAATAAAGCAACGTTATCAAGTGTCCTTTGCTTTTCTTATTTGATATTTTTACATTAGAATTTTCACACATCATCACCAGAACAATATATTCCCTCTGCAGAATTACGGGTTATCTATGCGGGTACAGGCCATAATCCACGTTCAATTTTTTTTTATTTACACATATTTCCTTAATGTTATCATAATGTGGTGTGGTTGTATACCTGTTGGTCAGCTAGGCTGGCTTGCAACCGCAACGCTAGCGAATGATCATGCAATGCGCGTGTACGCAACGCCGAACACTCCTCTTGCAAATCGCGAAGTCTTCGCGCCGCTGAAGCGAGTGCTGCGCTTTGAGCCGCAGTTTCGCTCTCTAGGTTCGCCACGCGCCCTTCTAGCTCTGATACGAGAGCCTCCCGGTTCTCCAAACGATCCTGGCGATATTAAATATAAAAGTAATTAATTCATTTATATTCAAAAGTAAAATTTCAATCTGATTGTTAATTTTTAAGATTCTAAAAATAGTGGATATGTTTATATTTTTTATAGCATCAATTCATGTAAGTAGATATAGTGCATCGTCGAGGGTAATGCGGAAGTGGGGTTACTTAAAAAAAACTTAAATTCCTCTTTAGATGATTTTTTCCTTGCAATGAGTACGTATTGTGAATGTATTTTATGGAAACATATCGATATATAAAAGCATTCTGAATATTTATTTAATCAATCACTAGTTACGTGTTAATTTCATTGTATTGGAATTACCCCATCATACATCATTACTACCTTAAATTATTTTATAAATTTATTCAGTAGAGTACAAAACTAAAATATCTATGTCCTTCTCGACTCACCTTCAAGCAATCGAGCTGCGCAAGCGCATCAGCCAGCCGCTCTTGCGCATCGTCCTCTCTCTGCGCGGCGCGCGCTGCGCTCGCTGCCCGCTCGGCGCTCAGCCGCTCCGCGTCGGCCGCGCGCCCGCGGCACGCGTCTAGCTCGCTGCGCATGCGCTGCACCTCACCCTACACACACCAGATATTAATGGTCTTACCGCACAACAATTTCAACACAGTCTAACTTTTAACCAGGGATCTGTCACTTTAGTATTGCCTATGTTAAATACGACAAAACCTAAAATTAAAGGCTAAATTTTTTTGTGGTAAGACAGTATATTTCTAAATGTGTTACTTCAAAAAATACAATTTTATTGTGTGTATCTTGATAAATAACTTTAAAACTTAAATTTTACACGTAAATAAAATAAAATAAATAATTTTTATATAAGCGGTTAGGAATCAACGTAAATTAATTAACAATTAATTAATTAACATTACAATTAAGATTTAAAACATACCTCAAGTTCTTTGTTTTTCATTTCATGAATGTCTGCAAGTTTCTCCAGATCAGTCAGCTGTTCCTCCAGTAAGCCACAAGCTTCTTGCAATGCTTTATTATTCTACCAACAGAAAAAAAAGTTAATATAATCGCTACAAGTAAATCACTTACATGTCACTGAAAGTTGTTTAAACATAATTATATTTGTTTTATTATAATCTAAGAAACAATTAATATCCCTTTTTCCCTTCTTTGTTTCCATTTCATCTTCCAATTTACTCACAGTAGTTAAATGTGCGTGCAATGCAGCCAGAGCAGCATCAACCGCTCGACACCGTCCCTCCATCAAATCCCCAACCAACGCGACTCTCATACGTTGCGCCCACCGACCTCTTATCCTCAAACTACTCGGTTTCGGCCATACAGCTGGCTTCATAAAACTATTGTATGTACTCTCCATATTTACTTCATTAAAATTAACCATGTCCCTTAGGTAGAGAGGTAAAACTGACACAGCCCATATCGATATTGAATTTAATCTATGATGAATTCATTTGTGTAGGTAATGTTTGTTTGGTTTCAATTTTGTTTATAGTAATTGATACGTAAGTATAAACAGTAATTATAAACAAGTGGACAATGGCCCAAAATCTCTAGTGTCATAATAAATAAACATTGCCATTATTATGTCATGAGTAAGGTAAAGGCCACAGAACAGTAAGAACATAATAGAAGTGCGATGTGGGCGTGGCCCACGTGTCACTAGTAAGGTAAGATCACCTAACTCGCTCTCAGTTGTGCGCAGAAAAATATTCGAGTCGGTTGTCAACTGTCAAACCTTATTTCCATATTTATTCATTATTTAGAGCGTGTTGTTCGGTATTAGAGTGGAAAAATGATAGCAGACGAAATAATATCAGCAATCGAGGCATTTCATACCATCGGTAAGTCTTATTTTAATTTATTTTAAATATATTTTATGTTACAACTTCGCTTGTCGTAATTTGTCAAAAATTTATAAAAATATTAAGTCAAAATGAACCTTAATCGATAAGAAATAAGTACTAATATAGATTGAACAGCAAACAAGACTTTCTGGAATATTATTGAAATAAACAAACGAATGTCGGATTAGTGATGCATGTGGCGCATATCGACAGTATCGATACTTTAGAAAAGACAAACATTTTAAATATTAAATTTTATTCTATTTTTCCTTAGCTTTCATTTGTCCTATTTATTTATAGGTTTTCGAAAGAGCCTAATTTAAAAGAGAAATGAATAATAAATGCAACGTGACGAGTTAACTGGATGCCGAACATACATCAAACCTACGGCAGTTCCAAGATTTAAAATAATGCATATTTTCTGTTTGTTTTGTAAATATAGATTTATACTATTCTATTCCGTTTTTTATTTAAATATAATAATATGAAAAGACGTACTTAGTAGTAATAAACATACTCCAAAATGTGACACATTATCCTATACTCATATAATAGAAAGAAAAAAAAAATGCACAAAAATATATTTATTTGTGAATTATCGATAACAAGGCTGACATCCCTTAGAGCATAGCATCAGGTTAATGTCAAGTTAATGTCATTAATTTAGAGTGACACAAATTTCAACCTTATCTTTATGTGTAGAGGTTCAAAGTTATATGTATTGAAAACCAACGCCATCTGTTGTGGAATAGCTGAATGTTTTCGAATTTGGAATTTCTGAGCAAAGAGAAACAAAACAGCTAATATACCTAGGGATGTTATACTAAAATAAACCGTAACTTGGTTCGTTAGGGTACATATTGTAATGCTGAATTTATAACCTAAGTCAGTTTTTACTCAAATTAAGCTGTCCAATCAAAGGCATAGTTTACTTGTAGTGTAGTGTATAACTATCGGTTTAAATGTGTGGGTTTGGCGACACTGGTTTTCATACTAATGATGACATTATAGCACTTCTATTATGTTCTTACTGTTCTGTGGTAAAGGCAAATCAAACGATGGTATTGCTACGGAATTAAGAGATTACGAAATGAGAGCTAACAGATATATTTGGTTTATTCATATTCATATATATTCACCTGTAGGGATACGTGGTAAGTTTATGGGCAAACTGATACCTATATTCACCCATCCAGTTTGAAACATGTCCAGAAAATGACAAAAAATATTCAAAAAAATTTTCAACACAATTTATGTGGCAACAAATCATTATTTTTGTTATAAAAATAAAAAAAATCTTATTTCCTATGTGACATATGTATGTGAAATTCTTTCTGATTGTTCAGAGATCTTATTTATACAGATTAAAGATATATTATAATTCCAACTGACCATCAGCAGTTCATTATTCTGCGCTCTAAGCGGCGACAGTTCGTCCCGCAACTGCGCCCGTTCCCGCGACGACAACTCCTCTTGTTCCTCCGCGTGCATTCTGCGCTTCTCACTGTACTGTACTTCGCTGCGAAGCTTGCGGATGTCGTTGCGAGACCTAAATATATTTATTTATTAATTAATAACGTCTGAAAATATGGTATGGGGATTCAGACAGTATTTGTTCTTGTGGTAAGTGAATTTATCGGGACCGTAATAAGATCTATTTTGTTCGTAGTTAATTTTAACAGGAGAATATCGGTTAAAAGCTCCATATAACAACCACTATAACAAACAGTCTATGAATTAATAAAAGTCGGAATTGAATTTTATTGATATCATATAATATGCCAATGTCTCTTAGTACAATATTAAGTTAATTTGGAGATTTAATTAAATTAAATTATTAGATATGCTATGCTATGCTAACGCCGCGCCCATTTTTATCACGAAACCGAGAGTAAAAGAGAAAAAGAAATTAAATACAATACCTGTCTACTTCAGCTTGTAGCACATCATAATTTTTCTGCAATTTGTTCAACTGCTCCTGATACCTCTCCATTTCCTTCTTTGTTTGCTCGTATTGAGGCTTCAATGTGGCTATTTCCTTCTCAAGTCTCGACGCCTTTTCCTCAGCGACCTTACGTCCTTCTGATAAGGTCGATATTCTTTCTTCAGCACGTTTAAGATCCCGCGCTGTGACCTTAGCGTCTAATGACAGATCGTTAAATTCTTTTTCCTGTAAAAATTACATTATTTTTTACCAGCTTAATTAATATATTGAAGAAATATATCTAATTTGATATTAAAAAATTTATATGTACCTTATTCAGGAAAAAAATAAATCGTATTAAAATTACAAAAAGAAAACTTACTTTTCGCCACCTGGCGAGATTCGCACTTCTTGCTTCTTGACGCAGAGCAGCTAATTCATCGGCACGTGCCTGAACATATATAAAATAGAAATAGGATATTATTATAAATAAATATATCTAAGGAAAAAAGGTAATTTCTATTTTCCCTTCATATGTCTGGGAACTGGAACGATAGAATTGGAAAACTTAAAAAACTTATCTTGGTTTATATGGTATATATGGTTAAATTGGCAAAATAAATCAACATTTTCAAACCTTTCGTACATAATCTTCTTGAAACTTAGAAATAAAACGTAGAAAACATATTTTTTTTATGACCACAATAGTCACCACAGACAGTATCCACTTTCAAACAACAATTTACACCTATACATATAAATCCAAGTCACGTTATAATTACCTGTAACTGAGCTTCAGCCCGTTCCAATTGCTCCTTCAACACCGTAACTTGCACATTGACATGAGCATCCGCAACACTCTCCGTATCGCTCCTTGAATCCAACCGAATATCCGAGTCCGACGTGTTTGTCGCAGCGTTGTTGTTGTCGTTGACTTTGTTGCTGTTGATGTTGTTGCTGCTGATGTTGTTGCTGCTGATGTTGTTGCTGTTGACTTTGTTGGCGTTAGCAGTTGCTGCGTCGTGCGCTATGCATCTGACGCATGCACGATTCTCCATAGCACTCACTTCGCGTTCCAATTGACGAACCAGTTGTTCTAATGTGGTGACCTGTGGAATAATAAGTTGTTTTGTGATTTATTTCACGAAAGATAAGTGAGGGAAATAAACAAAAACACACTCCTTAACATACACAATGCATATTATCATAATTTATTTAGACAAAATAACTAGAATAAATTTAAAAGCCAACTAAAATGTATCATTAAAATTACTTTAATATAAAGCTGGTGTTTCACAAAGAATATTTTATACCCCTTTTACTAAACTATTTGCATAAATACAAAAATTGTTATTATAAGCAATCACACGCAATTTAATTTTTTTTTTGTTTTATGAGTCCAAGATCTTTTGTTAGTTCAATTTATAAAACATAATTTTATAATAATTACTTTGTTCCTCAAGCTAAAAATAATTGATTACTTACTGATGCTGTAAACATCTGATATTGTAACATTTTGCCATATTAAACCATACGAGATAATATTATGAACACTAAAAAAATACATTTTTACTGATTTATATTTTTCACATTATCAGTAAAAACAATAATATTGAATAGACTTTCAAGAAAACGGTATAAATATATCACCAGAGTTTCAAGAACGAACTGGTATAATCTTACTATCTAGCCAAAAAATTTTTATCTATCATATATTTATTATCTTGAGTATCTTACTGACATCTTAAGTTGCATCGAGAATGCGTTATCAATTTCTATTCTCATTTTGTAACTTCACTTAGAAGGATGTATGACAAATTTAAAGATGTAATTATTTAACTGTATTTTAATTAAACAATAAACATTTCTATTATTAAAATATTGTCATGCATAGATTTTCAAAAGGATGAAAAAATTGAAAAAAAGGCGATATTCACACAAGGTTTAGTCAAAAGAAACAGAAATTTTAACCTTCTACTTTTTCTAATCTTCAATGTTGCCTTGCTAATAATAAATTTCCTATATGATTTCATTTCTCCTCAAGATTGAACAACATCTTAACCCATTGAGCCCCAAGCGGCCCGATCGGTCCACGACACAATAGATTTTCTATTGTGTCCAGGGCCGTCTTAGACTATGCCGGGGCCCTTGGGCACACAAGAATTGGGGGCCCCTTTGAAATATAAAGAAATCAAACTAGGTACGCAAATTTTTTCCCACAATTATATATGTTTTTGCCCTAAATTGAAACTTAAAGAAGTAATAAGAAAACTTAAAGAAAATTTCTATGTAAAATTTTTGCTCCATTTTTTTATACATTTTACAAAAAAGTTACTTATGACCAATCTTGTATTATAATATGGTCTTTTGAGGAAACTTTTTTTCCTTATTTTTTTTTTATATAATTCATTTGAAACGCTGCTGCTGTAATGGCGCTCCAAAGTTGACTTTAATTAAATTTAATTAAGAAATATTTTAAGAATTACTTTTTCAAATTACCTTTCTCTTTGAATTTATATTTTAGGTTTTATAGCAGTCAAATGCTTTATAAATAAAATATAAATTCAACAAAAAAGGTTGTGTTCCATCGTTACAATATTGTATTCACTGAAAAGTGCTTCATATTGGTTGAGATGGTTGTTAAATCATCTCAATAGATGGCGTGCGGTGTGTTCCTTAAGACACATAAAACTGAAGGAATAGAATAAATTCGGTTGCTCCGGCGGGTCACGAGTGGCTGAGTTGGTCAAGCATCCGCCCCGGAATGGCGCGAAGGATGCGGGTTCGAGTCCCGCCTCGTGATCGAATTTTTTCTATTTTTTATAAATTTATAACTTTCTCTTTTTCAAATTTATCTTTTTAATTTGCATCTGGATTTTTTTATTTCGTAGCCGTTTCATATTGATCAAAATTATTGCGTGCGTTATTAACATAATTTATTCAAAGCCTAGGCAAATGGCAAAAGTCAAAACGCTTGTCATCTATTCGTATAGAAATGGTCCGGTGTGAACAGAGTTCACTAAATTCTAGGACCTTCAAAACTACAAAATTTCATATCCAGCAGAAAATTAGTAAAATTGTTCAAAGGATTAAGGATTACTAAAAATAAAATTCAAAATTAACTGTCATTCCGGTACGTGAATTAAAAAACATATTCCAGGTTATAAATAAATAAAAAAATAGGTGATTTCGCGATTTATACTGAAACGATAAGTTTTATCATAAAATCATTTAGGTGTGAAGTGATTTAAGAAACGTGTGCATATTATAAGGATGGGATGAGTTTATAAATCGTTATATCTTAGAAAATGGTAGGAAGCTACATCTTAGGAAAATAATGTATTGATTCTTTTGTATAGACAATTTTATGATCTACAATTTGGGTGAAAGTGGTTATATGATAAAACTTACCGTTTCGGTAAAAATCACGAAAAACCTATATCTGTTGACTTTTAGGAAAAAATTTTTTCGTAGTAACAGAAGGTCGGGAAATTTTTATATATTTTTGAAGTGAAACTTCTTTAGGCGCGTTGAGAGTAAAATTTCAAGGTCGCATCATAACAATACCGTAACGTCATGGAGTAATTCAACGATTTTGGTATCTTATAATCTTGCCAAAGAAGTGGACTATTTAGCACCGAAATAATTTTTCAAATCGGACCAGTAGTTCCCGAGATTAGCGCGTTCAAACAAAAAAACAAACTCTTCAGCTTTATTATATTAAGTATAGATTGTGTTTTTAATAATTTCACCAAATTTCGACTGGATGGGAATTTTGGTCGTGGTCGTCGTCGTCCTCGGTAGTGTGACCGAAACATTAGCAAAACGTCATAAGCTTATATCAATTAGTATCAATAGTGGATTCTATTCTCTAGCGTTTCTGCCACTTGTCTAGAGGCCCAGAGATTAAAGTTTTGTCACAACGCCCTTGTATGCTATTCTGTAAACTTAGACTTGTTAGTAATTTTCATAAATCTCAAAATAATTCAAGTAAAAATATATTATATTACGTTAATAAGTAAATAAATAATTCGAGTAAATGTCTGATAAGTTAATTATAATGGTGTTCGAATCACTCGAATTATTCCATGTAATAACCTTGTAATAACATAGATGTTTTGATTCGAATAAATCTGAAAATGATCTGACGTTCTGGCATTAAAAAGCTGTATTGCTTTTTAATAAAATATTTTGAGATTTATGTGAGAAAAATTGTCAGTCCTACATCTCCTCCAGGGGGGCCCCCTGACGATGGGGGGCCCTGGGCACTGGCCCCCTGTGCCCCTATGGTAAAGACGGCACTGATTGTGTCTGTGATTCCGGGGTCTGAGTTATTGAATAATTCCACCTAATTTAATAACGAATGAATAGTATAATACCTTCTCCTTATGCCTAGCGTCATCTTGCAGCGCGCACGCCGCTCGCGCTTCAGCCGCTTCAAGCCGCTGCTGCAACCTCACTTCAGTTCTATTACTTTGCTCTTCAAGCGCTGCCTCGCGCTGAGCCGCTGCAGCTATACCGCGCTCCAGTTCCTTAATTAAAGAAATATAATATGAAAGACTGCCAATAGTTATTAATACAAATTAATTAGTTTAAATAAAAATACAGGAGAATCAAATCAAAATCAAGTATAAATTGTACCTGTTAAAATCTTTTTTAAAAGTTAGAGAAGTGTAGAAATACAGGTTGCATTAAAAAATTTCAAATATTTTGGCATCTGTAGAAATTACGAAATGCTAAGAAATTTGTGTTTTAACAAATGGTTACATGAATTTAATATTTTAATATGTACCTGAACTTGTGCTTGCAGTGATGAATTTTTCATCTTCTCCTGTGCCAGCTGTGTTTGCGCATCATGCAGATGCTGACTAGTTGATGCAACCAAACGATCCTTCTCGCGTGCTGAGTCCTATAAAATAGATTTAACAAAGGCTTTATTTCGAATATCAGGCTAACATAAGGTTCAACTAATAAACTAATACAAAACATTCCCAAACATTTCGCTTTGACATAGCAAAACCAGTATGATAAACCGCTAGAACGTAGCCAGCCACGTGTGTGAACGCACATGCACGTCCCCTTTGACACTCTTTGGCCGCAGTGCGTGCGTTTCGAGATGAGCTACGCACCTCGAAATGTCTGATTCACTCTAACTGAGCGTTTGGCAACGGACCACGTGGTCTATGGCTAGTAAGTAGTAAGTATAACACAATATAATCACCTGCACAGCCACCAAGCTATCTCTTGCGCGTTCCAGCTCCACCCGCAGTGCGTCCACATCCCCATTGGCCACAGCAAGTCGCTCTTCAGCAGCGGTACGTGCGCGTAGTTCCCGCGCCGCGCTTGCTTCAGCGGCCGCCGCTCGAGCGACTTCCGATTCGCTCCCACTAAGCGTTTGGCGACGGAGTGCTCGCTCTTTGGCTAGCGAATCCTGTTATTGTTTTGATATTAATGTACGTGTACATCTAAATGTACAATTGTGAAAAACATTTCCGACTATAAAAGTTGTATCACAATACTGCAATACCTACGTTTTTTTTATAATAAAAATAGAGGATTTGGAAGCAAATCCAATTTAGAAAAATAATGAAATGAATACCGTCTTACCAGACATAACATAATATAATGACGTTATAAATAATAAATATGAATACTAAGTACTAAAACCAAACACCAAACCTACAACTTACAATTTACATAGAAATTTACGAAAATCTACAATACTACAAAAACTACTTTAATTAAAGATTTGATAAAATTATAAAAATACCATTTAATACTGCTAAAAACTATTAAATTAAATAAATGATAATAATTCTAATGAAATAAAAGTAATTCAATCCACAAAAAAAAAACTCACTATAGGTCGGACATTAATTTCTGTTAGCCACCTATGACGTAAATCTTGAACGTTTTGTACAATGTCCTGAGGATGGTGTTTTATTAATTCAGTTATGGAAGAGTCAAATAAATTAGCTTGTTTTATTATGACAACATAAATTAATACAAACAAAAAATTTTGTACCTAAATGAAAAATTTTATAAGTTCCGTCATGACGGAATGACTAGGGAATGCAATCCCGACTCGAGATTGAAAATTCGGGATCCCGCGAGATTAGAAATATCAATCCCGCGGGATCCCGGAATTTTCGGGATCCCGTCTAATTTAAAAAAAATGTTGAATTCAGGTGACTGAAAAAGCTAATAACTGCTTGTTTGTGATAGTGAGGTTAACTAAAATAACATATTACTCGAAAGAAAATAAAAACCTTTAAAATAATAAATTTACCAACTAAATAATAATCAGGTTGTAAGGAAATTAACGCAGGTAAATTAGGTAATCAAAACAATAAGCTTATTTCAAAGGAAATTAGGAAAATTTTTGAAAATGACTGAAAATATTTTGAAAATGACTCCTTAAAAAACAAAGGGTATTAATAGTTTCATCTGCTAAACGGCATCTAATGTCCGTTGCAATGTATCCCACTTCTGAGAATGCCCTCTCCGACTCAACGCTGGTTGGCAACAGCGTGGCGAAGCAATTATATGCAAACTGCAAAAATAACCCCCTTGTTCCACACTCAAACAAATCCATTTCTTTTTTAATTTGTCTAAGATCGTGGACGTGGATATACGTGCAAAAGGACTTTTTCGCGTCGCTGACCACTGCCGCCCAATCCCGTCAATCTCGAACGGGATCTCGTCATATGATGCGTCGGGATTGATCCCGAAAAATTACACGAGATCTCGCGAGATCGGGATCCCGCGGGATCGGGATTGCATTCCCTAGGAATGACGCTTCATGAGGCGGGAGAATGACCCCCGGGCCGTTTACATTTTTTACTTTCGCAATGTCTTATACTGCTAGTCTACCCACGATATTTTCACAGGCATAAACTTTATCGTACTTTGTACTACGATTGGATACAATGACTAACAAAATCATAAAATGTAAATTAATGAGTCCAAAAATTATTAAAAAAAATTGAACTCACTTTATAATGTTTATGCTGCGACCTTGCAGTTTCCGCAGCCGCCAAAGCATTGGTGCATTCCACTTGCAGTTCCCGCACCCTTGTTTCTAGTCGAGCCATGTCTTCTCTTAGTAGATCTCTCTCACTCTGCAGTTCTGACGCTTGTGCTTTCACAGCGCGGATCTCAGCGTTGCTGCGCTCTTTGATACCGGAGCTTAGTTCTTGGTTGCTCCTTTCTAGTGCCATTCGCTCTTCTTTTTCCACTTCAAGTTGACGCTCCAGACGTCTGGTTCACAAATAAGGATAGTTTGTGAAGTTATGTGAAATTTTATGATTCATGATCTTTTTAGGTAATAATCTACCACTAAGTGTGGTCTAGTCTTTATGATTGATTTAAGTTACTTAAGGGGTTACAGTTATTTTAAGGGGTAATATTGATAGTACATTTTCGTTGAGAGTAAAATTTCAAGGTCGCGTCATGGCAATACCGTCAAGTTATGCAGTAAGGGGACGATTTTTGTATCTTTGAATGTTGCCAAAGAAGTTTCATTTCTGACACGTGTGCTCCGCACGTACGCTTTTACTACTTAATATTATAAATGCGAAAGTTTGTGAGGATAGATGTGTGTGTATGTTTGTTACTCTTTCACGCAAATACTAGTGAATCGATTACAATAAAATTTAGAACACATATAGAGAACTTGGATTAACACATAGGATAGGTTTTATCCCGGAAATCCCACGTGGAACGGGAACTATGCAGGTTTTTCTTTGAAAACGCGGGCGAAGCCGCGGGCGGAAAGCTAGTATTTTATATTTCATCCCTCCGGCCCCCACTCACTTGTTCTGCAGCGCCAGCGCGGTGATGTCGGCCTGCAGGCGCGCCCGCTGCCGCTCCGCCTCGCCCTCGGCCTCGCGGCGCGCGCGCTCCGCCGCCGCGTGAGCCTCGCACTCCGCTGCCGCTAGCTTACTTTGTAGCGAGGCGATTTCCTTAGCGCGAATGGTTGCTAGTTTTTCCGCTGATCTGATTGAATAATAGTTTGATTTATAATTTCTAAGTATTATTAAAACTCGCTCGGGATCCAACCACTGTTTTTTATAAGTTTTCTAAGGCAAGCCGAAACGAATCCAAAATAAAACTCGAAAAATTCAAATCCGCCGTTGATTAATTCTCGAGTGATTAATGATATTATAATAAAAATTATTTTTTACAGAAAAAATTAATGCAGTGCTTATGTTCTTCTTGTTTTTCAGAGGATTAAAAATGATAAATGTGTGGAGCTGCTAATCTGATCCACTAAATTACAACGACACTTGGAAGAATTTGGTTTAAAATGTATAATTTCCAAAAAAAATGTAATAAAAACGACTTATTGCATCTTTACATTACTTAATTTTTTTTTATACTTACTTAAAAGTAGCCAAATCAATTGCGGTACAATCGTGGGAAGTTGTGAAACTACTAATTGTTTCCTCGCTCTCCTCTGGTGCCACATATGAATATCCTATTGATAAAATTTTATATACATTTTAATATCACCACAACATTTTACATTAACATCCTATCTTTCATAATAAAAAATAACTTAAACGTCACAAAACCTGGCTACTTATTTACGACATAGCAGTAACCATATTTTAAATGTTGAATAAATATTGAAAACAACCAGACTTTACAAATGTATGACATAGTAAGTGTTAAATACAAATGAAGTGTATACTGTATGAATCTATACAACAATGCGTTGCACATTCATCATTAACAATGGACAATATACATTTTTTATTATATCTGATATTTGTATATTAACAATGCAATCCTAAAATGTGTAGTGTATCATATTATAGTCAACTTAAACTAATCTAGATTTTGGTTCCTAATGGAATCAATACATAGTTTGTTAATATTAAAAAAACATGTTTTCTTTTTTTTATTTCTTTTTTTAACAATTTTCAAAATTAAAGAGCTCTTTGAAAATGAATCCTGTTAATTATAACCTTTACTTATTTTATTATATTGACAGTGGGTGGGACAAATATAAACGCGAATACAATTATTTGATTTTATATTTGCATATAATATGTATAAATATTTTATTGCCACAAAGTTAATCACCAATTCCACAAATAAAAATTAATGGTTCATTTTTTGTGCATAAATGAAGTACCTGCCATAATTTTCATAAAGTGTTAATAATTACTAAATTGCACACAACACGTTTTTCCCTAAATTCTTTAGATTTACTTTTGAATGTATGTTGACTCAACCAAATTTAAAAGATTTGATAAATTACGAACGAGAATTATTCATTTTTAAAATACTTTTAAGTGACTAATTTTTATTAATTCTTTATATTTGGTTCAAATCATAAAACAGAACTGAATCAAAAAATTTTAATTTTTTTTTATTCCGGAAAACATAATATGCAAGGTTTAAAAATAACGACCGAATTTCAGTCACGACACTGAACAATTTTATTAGATAAGAACTTTACAGCGAAAATAAAACTAAATTATGTTTCGAGAAAATAATTAACACAACTTTTTGGAAACTGGTTAAGAATTCATTTTTCAAATAGTGTATTCTTTCTTCGCCTAAACTTTCTTACTTCTGAATTATATCAAAATTAAACATTTATTTATTCAATTAGACTTCTTCTAGAAGCACTTTTGAATCGTCATAACATATTTTTAACATTTACCACCGCTTCGGTAAACAGTATCTATGGAGAAGAACCGGCAAGAAACATCGTTATCGTACCAATAACAACAATACGGCTAGCTGAAGTGTGAATTATAGTGTAATAAAAAGAAAGTGTCCATTAGACATTGTATAATATGAACAAAGAATATGAAAAATTATTACATATTATAAAATAAAACGACGTGTGTCACTCAGGGACTGCCGCGGTAAAGCTATTGCATGCTATGCCTTCAAGCCACACCTCCGCCCGACGGAGTGGGGAGCGTGAGGTTTTTTCGTTACGGAATTTCTCGATTCGGTCCCCGCGCTCAAGGCCCGTGATTGAAGCTATGCAATAGCTTAAAAATATATTTTAAAAGTCCTCACCAACAAACGGCAACTGTCCCGCAAAAGGCGGTCGCGTACGGAAGGGCGCAGTGGACGCGGGTGGTGTGATCCGTCCTGGAGACGACAAGTATCGCGCGTCTTCTGGCCCACGCACGCTTGGTACCCATGGTGGTGCCTGGTGTTTGAAGATACATATATTTTTTATTATTTCTATTCGTATTCTAGGCGTACATCTTTCGTATATCTTTCGTATAATCGTACAATATCCTACCAGAGGGATGTGTTAAGAAAATGGGTATGTTCTAATTTGTATGAAACAAACTTTGTGATTTTTTTGTGTATTGTAATTTTATTGTGATGGACAATTTTGATTTACAAATAAACCTATAAAATAATTTTTTATCTAATGATAATGTTCTTCTGTAATGTGGGTAGTTTTAGAAATATGAGAAAATTTATTCTAAAGTTGAAACATTCAATTTAGTCCAAATAATATAGTGTATTAACATAATTGATTGACAGAATTCAGAATATCTAAAAACACAAATTTCTTCATTGATATTTCTAAAATTTCTCAATAAACTCCTATGCTGTTTCTTTCTAATGTTAGTTAAATAATAACATATGGAGAACACATTACCTGATCTCGTATAGCAGCAGCGTGCAAGGCAATATGCGCTAACGCCGGGTGTCTAAGCGTGTCCAGGTAGTTGTATCTCCTCGCCGGTTGCACCCGCAACAGTCCACAGACCAACCCGCGCCATGCGCTCGACGGACCCTTTGGTAAGGCATCGAATGGCGGCTCGGAGGATGGATCACGTTCGTACCTGGTAGTAATAGAGAATACATAATTGATAATAGCCTAAAATTATTAATTTTTGCCAGGAAGAACAATCTTCACATCTAAGTATAATAATTATATAATAAATTTGATAATGTCACGTTAAAATTATTTTTAACATATTTAACTATTTATATTTTGTGCAATATGCATTATCGATTGGCCTTATTTTAAAGCATTATTAATTATGGAATATTTTTTCATTATTTATCTGCCTGCTTATATTTCTTACTTACGTTTGTATATTGCTAAGAACTTGCGCAACGGAGTCATCGTCGCTCGACGAAAACGGACGTTTGAGAGTAACTAGCTCGAATGCTATGACCCCCAAGGACCAATAATCACATGCAGACTGTGGAAGAAATATATCCTAGTATGAAGAAAACTAAAATAAAATAGCTATTTGACAAAAATACTTGGTTAAGATTCCAGAATACCATTTGTTATCTACAATTTACCTGCAACTGGGTATGCAATGTTCATATTTGAGCCGATTATCAATTTATTGTCAATTCTACATGCAATGCAATATACATATTCAAGTTCACATTGTATCATTCCTATTTGAAACTACATACATGCAGCATCATTTTAAGTATCAATTACAAAAAAAGTTCTTGTAATAATTATAATGTAGGTAATCTACCACAATACTCTCTTTATGACCATAAACTAAAAATATTTTAGACATTCATTTCAAAGGAACTTTAACTTCTACATATCCAGTAAACTCCATACATTTATTCTCAAGGCTCCTACACTACGTCTACTACAATTAGTTCTACAATCTACATCAAAGGCGTTAATAGCGAACCCACAAGCGCAGTAGTAATGTGGCAGTACTGCATACACACAGTGTGTGTGTGTGATGCGCAATCGGCGGCGGCCAACAGCTCTGGGGCTACGTAGTCAGCTGTGCCTCCGGACACACACCCGCCCTCTGAGAGACGGGCGCAAGAACCAAAGTCACCTAGTTTTATGTGGCCACATCTGTAAAACAGAAGGTTTTTAAGATTTGTAAAATTTTCAATGGAATTTAAGTTAAAAGATTATTGGGAATGAAAATGTCATTAGGAGTAAGAAGTAAGATTAATATTATAGGAGTGACAAGGGATAATTTATAGTACTGGAGGGCAAATATAATAAATTAAAAATTAAATATTTAGTATAAAAGTATGGTTTGTGTATGTATCCAACATGGGATTGGAAATAAAATTACTTTTCCATTTGTTTAGTGTGATTGGTGGTAGTATAATTAGTATATAGATATTTTCAACATAAGATCTTTTGTAAGAGCGATTTTCCAACCATAATTTACTGCAGTCTTTGATACATACCTATCTATCAGTATATTAGCTGGTTTAACATCCCTATGGACAAATCCCATCCCATGCAGTGCCTTCAAGGCGTGTGCAACTTCAGCTACATAGAATGCTGCATCTCTCTCTGATAGTGGGTGACTACAGCGGGCCAGGAAACTTGCCAAGTCACCACCATTACATAGTTCCATAACCAGGTATAAATTACTGTTGTCCTGCAAACAAAAAAAATATATAATAATTCATGAGCATGAACAAAAGAAAAATATTTATCAAACTATCAGTATACATAATTTCAAATATTAAGTAGCTCAAAATCTACTAAAATGTTTAAAATGAGTATATAATACTTATCAAAACATGCAAATTAATACAATAATTATTAATTTCCAAAGATAGGAAAGTCTGGTTAGTATTCATTATAGGACTTATATAAAAATAAATAAATAGAAAACATTCTATAAATAACTTCAACATAAATGATCTGCTATTTTAATAAGCAAGGTGTACTTGCACACCTGCCCTTCTATAATATATCATGTTATTGGCTAGGTTTGTATAATACCTGAAATGCATATTGCAATTTGGGAATCCACTGTCCTGATGCAGTTGCTAGAATATCTCTCTCATCTGCGGCTCCTGTAACCCTTTTGCGAGCTTGCTCTTTACGAACACTTTTCAAGGCATACACATCTCCTGTTTGTTTTTCACGTACCATCTGTATTTAAAGAACATTGATAGAATAAAAAAATGACATCCTCATAAAAGAAGGAACCCGCATTGGTTCGTTCTTTAAAACAACCCAATAGTTTGTCTGTTGTTTTAAAGATCTAACCATACCTATGGACAGCGGAAACTGACTTTGTTTTATACTATGTAAGGATTATAATGTTGTAGTATTGTGCTTATTTAGACTGGTATATTGAATAGCATAATAGTGGATCAACAGGTCTTAATTATAGAAATAAAATAAAGTGTTCTTACATGTACTTCTCCGAAATGTCCCCGGCCAATAGTTTGTAGTATCTCGAAATCAGATATACTGATACGAACGCTACGTAGTTCTGCCAAGGCACAACGATCTGAAAACAAACAAGTTCATTTCAATATCTAGTACTTATGCTGTTCCGTTCTATATATTTGTGAAAGCTTTAAACTAAAACAATGTACAACTTGCGCTTACATTTATCCACAAATATACGAACAAGCTCATCAGCTTTCTTGATGGGGTCCTCATTGCATTCTTCGTATAACACGGTTAATGCATCCAACAAAGTTTCACGATCTATTTTCTTGCTTATTTTATTAGTTCCGTTGGTCACTTTACCAGTTATTAATCGGTTTAAACGCGTGATTCGCACGGCAATTGCATCTTTTGAGGGCTCCATTATCTGTCTATTGTTTCAATTTAATTAAAACACATCATTTCTTATTTTCTCTTTGTTTATTTTAGTTAAAATATAACTCTCCGCATCCGTATACTCCGCAACAACCCTGGATCATGGCCGTTATTTTGAAATCCGAACTGTTTTACACTGACAAGCGACATGCGACAACAACAGCTGGAAAATGACATAGCTTTATTAAAGTTACCATGTGTAAAAATAATAAAGAAAATTTCATGTTTTGGTTAGGTGGTTTTGTCGAGCCAATTTAATAGGCAACATTTGACGTCTATCAATTTTATCTACGAAGAGAGGTAACCTGCTTAAAAACATCGATTATAGTGAATTAATCGATACGGATTTAAACATTTGTCAATCGAATTTATTAATTTATGATGATTTTTATTCACAAGTAATCAATGCATTCGATTCTAGATGTCAGATTTCGATTTTTAGAGTAACGTCTGAGCTAGTATTTAAAAAGAAAAAAGGTTTATTGACACAAAATTGTAGCGACGTCAGTTCTTCAATTCAGAAATTGTTTATTATGTTTAGTATGGTTTATCAGTAAAATGAAATCTTAAAATTACTTGTATCGGTCATCATTATTATAAATATGTAATCGTAATTGAAAAAAGTTAAGCAAATGTGCAGTTCTAACAAAACGAAATATCATGTTATTCTATGTCGTCGTTACTAGGTTACGTTGTTGAATTATGTTGAACTGTCAAATGTTGCCTATTAAAATGGCTCTACCTTGGTCTTGGGCTCTACCATAAGTGATTCAGAGTTTCAGCTTCTCTTATACCAATACACTTGATATATATAGTATGAAAATAAATAGAAGATTATGTATAATTATTTTCCGTAACTTTCTGCTATTGGTAAAAATTTTTGAATGAAAGTTAAGTCCTTATTAAAGTTTTTAAGAAAAAAATTCTTACAAAATATTGTTTTTATTTCTCTACACGACAAATCATTATTATCAATTTATATAATATCTGTGAGAGCTAAGTGTGAGAGCGTCGAATTTTTTTTTGTTTTGTCAACATAATGTTACCCTATTTACAGAAGGGGGTTTTTTGGCCGTTGGATGATAGGTAGTGTCCGAGGGGCGTTGTTATGAATTATAGCGTTTAGCTTATCTTCTAATTTTTATTTAGTACTTTTTTTACAAATAAATAAATATATTTTTTGAAGCAATTTAGGGTGATGGTGCATTTACACAATTGTACGAATAAGGAGGCGAATAACGAACACGCATGTAGTTACGTGTGAATCGCAAATAGGTACATGTAACGACTGTAACCGATTTGTAGACAGGAATTTCGACCGTCGACCGATTAGTGATAATCAAAGATGAATTTGTCACTCCTATACGAATGTTTCGTCAAAATATATTAAGCCCCTAGTACACAATGGCCCATGCTGATCCATTGCAGGCCATTGCCATTGTGTACACGGGGCAATGGTATATGATGGCGGGCAATGGTCTGTCGTGGCGCGCAATCGGGGAGTTGTCGGTTTTTTGGGCACACTTCAAAGGAATCGTGGCGTAGCGTGGCCTGTGGTGTTCACACAATGGGCCATTGTTTAGTTCGTAACCTACCGCTGACCGGATTAGAGAAACTAGAATTTTATTTTTATATTAAAATATAGTATTTGATCGCCTAAAATGTCAGTATCGTGGAGCAATGAAGAAACTTTCAGGTTTATTGATTTATATCAATCTGAGACCTGTACGTCCATCGCAAGTGGCTTGCCAGGCAGCAATGAGACATGGGCCATTGTGTGAACAGCAATTGATCGTGGCCTCCAGTTGTGCATTGCCTGCAATGGATCAGCATGGGCCATTGTGTACTGGGGCCTTTACAGTCGAGACACAAGGCGATTAACATGTATGTGTAAAATGCACTAGGAATGATGCTACGCAAAACGTGATAAAACCCCAAGACTGCAGGAGCTAGCATGGAACCAACTAGTCAGTTTTACTCTATTAAGTAATAAGGATTCTAACGTGGTTTATCACTTACTTCATTATATGTTATATCCTTATTAAATGCGCTAACTTTTAAAGCTACTTGCCAAACTGGAGTAAGTAGTACATTTTTTTTTCAGGACGATCAGTTGAAGTAGTGCGAAAATTTAATTTTGAAAACTTGGTACGGTGTAAAGTGACATGTTCCTACAAGTTGGAGTGATTGGCACAGGGTGTAGGATCACAGGTTACATAAAGCACCATTCGGGATGGCGTAAGAGAAAAAAAAATGGCAAAAAGTAAATATTTGTCACATGGTGTACATTTTCTAGAATTAATAAAAAAAATCCATAACTTCAAAAATACACGACTTAATTTTTTTTTTCAATTTTTCTGATAACTGCAGTGGCATTACCTTTAAGAAAATTTCGGCTTGACGTCGACTTCTGGGACACCCTGTATACAGGGCTACTTGTAAAACACCAGCAACCTCGCAGGTCAAGATAGCTAACATCATATTATGTAACAACAATCAACATTTGTTCGACGACTTTTGATAATTTGTTAGATTTTATTTTCATACAAAAATAAATATACATTTAATTTTCCTTTTGAATATTATAAACTCTACTCCCAAAAATTAAGTAAACAAGAAGTGAACGAGAGAGGGAAGAAGCACAGGAAGAAGCGTCATCCATGATCCAATCGGCGATGAATAGAACATAGACTTACTTACAAATGTTTAGGAGAATAGAATAAAAGCTTAAAAAATCATTTAAAAATAATTTATTGCGTTATGCCAATAGTCGTAGAACAATATTAATGTTGTTACTGTTAGCTATCATGTCCTGCGAGGTTGCTGGTGTTTTACAAGTATCCCTTTACCCTGTATAATTTTTTGGGTTTCAACTCCCTGTTTCCTGGCTGTTTAATACGAGTTATAAATAAATGTTCCTTTATTGAAACATAAGGAAGACACATAGTACCTATGTCGTATTTATATAAGGATTACCTATTTGTTATTTTTAATTTGTCCTTACGCTTTTAACCGGACGACCTTTTTTTGCTCTTAATTTACCTTTCATTTAGTTACTGCGGATGTAAAATATACAGTTATTATTTTACGTCATCAATCGATTATAATAATATGCTATTTTGCTACAACTCATGACGTTTTGCTTTATTGAAAAGTTGTAGTAAGTTAAATGCCTCCATAATAAAAGTTAGTGACGTATTTCCATGATGTAATAGTTATCATGGTTATCATAGGAATTATTGTAGAATTAAGCAATTGTCACATGTCAGCTAAATAGAATAAGTACACATTGATTCGAAACCCATTTAAGGCTCGTCATTAGCACTTAATTTTAACATCGCAAAAATTATTCGTCTAGGTCAACATATTATGTGTAGTTATTTGAATGGTTAGACCCCGTCCGATTAGGGCCCTTCTGGCCTCCTCCACTCAAGCGACAGCCCAAGCCGAGGTTCGAGATCCCCGTCAAGGGGGGAAGCCCTTCTGGCTAACATTGATAGACACCACACAAAAAAAAAATAAAAAATGGTTAGACAATAAGTCCCATGTCCCCTAGTGGGATAAGCCGTAAGGGGCAGATGCATTTATACATCTGTTTCATTGAACGATTTTCTTTAGGGACAAGTAGGTGATCTGCAGCCTTCTGTGTCCTACCAGACCGAGACATTTTTTTTTCTTCGTCTCCACCGGGAATCGAACCCAGGACCCACCGGTACTACGCTCGCCAGTCAACCAGACAACCACTGTACCAAGGAGGCGGTCAATGGTTAGACAATAATTTAATTAAAATTGTATAGTAACTATAATTTACGAAGAAATATTTATTGGTAGTTTTAATTATTATTTGGAGTTGTCAATAAAATTTATTTCTATGAACAAGATACAATTTTGAGCATGGGACATTTTAGTATGAAGCCTGGTATACCTACCAATTTGCGATAAAAAAAAGTCATTTTGGCGGCAAGAGATGAAACATGTGCCAATCGATAGTACATCAAAATACAAATAGGAAATACTCTTTGGTAAAATGTCGTAATTGATACGGTTTCGGAATAAATAAGAGTTTAAAAAAATTTTTTTTTTTTAGTTTTTTGAATTATTTGTTACTTCTTACACTTAAACGTTAAGAAAAAGCATATACAACTTCTAATTTGTAATAAAAGGGTTTCAAAATGTTGTATTACTATCAAAACGAAAGTAATAAACCAACTTTGGGCTAGGGATACGCACGTGCGGTGCGTCACTTATCGACAACCGTTATCGATATGGTTAGTTACGATGAAGATTAGTTTAGTTTCAGTTTCGGATGCAAATAAATTATTGAGTATTGAGTATTGGAGTAAATAAGTTTTTTTTTTACTTAACCTTTAAGTGTAAGAAGTAACAAATAATTCAAAAAAACTGAATAAAAAATTTTTTTTTAACCCTTATTTATTCCTAAACCGTGGCACATGTTTCATCTCTTGCCGCCAAAATGAAGTTTTTTCAAAATTTCCAACTTTAGGTATACCAGTTAGGTTCCTTGCTTTTTATTTTTAGTAATAAAGCTACATCTGTGTGTGTGTGTGCTTTTTGACTTAGGTTCATAACCTTTTGTACCTCAAAACCAGTATTAGGAAAAACGAGATAGCGACGAATACAATTATGATTCACAAATCTACCTTATAAACTACCGAACTAGAACTTCAAGTTTCCGCATCATAAAACTTAAAACTTAACTCTTTTAATATAGGTACCATGAATATTATAATAATAATTATGGTCCGCCGTTCGTAGGATGTCCGCGCATAGACATCATAATATTAGATAGGTACATATTAAAGTATGGCTATGATGATTTAACCAACAATATCTTCCCTAGACAATAATATTAAATTGGAATGCGTAAACTAATAATATGGGATATCCTAGGGACTAGGGTGAACAAAATATTTTCAGGTTGGTACCTTATTCAAATTCAAATGCAGATCTGCAATTTAAAATATTTCTAAGCTACTTAATATTAATTTACCTTATTATAAAAAAATATCGCAAAAATTCACCGTCTAGGAGTAATCATATTGGAATGATAATTCCGTCGCGTTAGCGGTCATCGTCAAGTATCGATTGTTTATAAAAGTCGTGAATTTCGTTTTGCTAGCAGTTTTATCCTTACTCAGCTAGAGCGCGGAACGTTACAGTTTTAAAATTAGAACAACGATTTTTTTTTTTTAATTATAATTTGTGCAGTGAAAGCGATGGCTTTTCTTCAAGGACCTTCACCAAAACAGGCGGAGATGATTAAGCAAGAACTTGGCGAGCATCCCGGTGATATAGAAAGGGGTGTGATTGATCTCCAAAGCATGTGTGCCGCAAATCCATATTTGCCACGACCTGAACAATTTGGTAATTTTTAATCATTTGTTTAAAAGCATGCCTGTGCTAAAACAAACATAGTTGGTAATGCGATTTCCGACAACTTATATAAATGTAAAGTGTATGACTATAGGTATGACCCGAAATATAAAATTGTTGACTGTTACATTTTTACGTGCATAAATCAGCAATTTACCGATCGACTATTTTTTCTAATCAATTGTTTTATTGAATTTACGTTTATCATATTAGAGTTATTATATTATAATTACTTATATAGTTCTTCTGTTCTTATAGGATACAAGTGATAACTGCGTTAAAAACAACCGACTTTAAACTTGCACTTGCAAAATTCACAAATACCTACAGACAAAAATGCTCATAAAATAAAAACTAGGTACTGCGCCTATCCGAATAAAATTTTTATGGGACCAATTCGACACCATCCCGCATCGAACAAAAAAAGAATCACGTAAATCGGTTCAGAAACCTCGGAGTAATCGGTGTACATACATAAAAAAAAATATATATATATACCGGCCGAATTGATAACCTCCTCCTTTTTTTTGAAGTCGGTTAAAAACTGAGAATCAGCCAACATCTAGGTATTTTTATACCTCTTATAGTTCTAGGAGTGGCAGAACATATTTTGTTGGGACAGCAAGTACCTAATATGTATTATTTTTTATTTTGATAGATACCTTATAATTGTTATTTTTTTAAATGGCATTTTAGAGTGTTCATGCACCTATGTCCAATACGTGCCTATACTTTATTCAACCACTATCTTTGTTATTTTAATTTTTAACTATTCGACGTTCCTCAAAATGAATACAGGTTTTTCATCAATAGATAAACTATAAATTTTGACTCTTAAGAGTTCGTTGTTCTAGCAGGATATAAATTCCTAAAATATATGTACCGCTAATTTGATAAGATTTGAATAGGTAGGTATGTGTTTTTAACAGACGTTCCCAAAAAAGTTCGGAGGTGCTATATGCGTAGTTTTTTTTCCTTAATGACAATTTAAAAGGTCAAGAGTTGAGTCCGTTTTCAAAGTAGTAATAAAAATGTGTGTTTATTATATAACTTGTAACTTTAATTGGTGTAAGATATTGAAAAATTAACATTTTTGTGAAATTACTTAGCATTGTTTTGATTTTTTTGTTCATCTACGTACGTCTGTTTATGGGCTATTGGTAAGTTCACGTTAAAAAGTACATACCTAGTAACTATTTTCTTATCTGTGGCTTTACCGTATAAATATTGTTCATATTCAAAACTAGTTTCGAATAAGTTGTTAGCATTTTTCGAAAAGCTCCGAAATCAATCGTAAACAGAAAGAAAATATATTAAATAGGTTCCTATCTCCATAAATTAATATTATGCATTTGAAAAAAGATAAAAAGAAATGTCGGCAAATTTTATTTTTATTTATGCTTGTACACAATACTTCTCTGTCTAAATTACTGCAAATACCTTGTAATTTAATGTAAACACCGCGGTACTTTTTAGGGTTCCGTACCGAAACGGGTCCGCACTCAGACTTCGTTCTCTCTGCCCGTCTGTCTGTGACCAGGGGGGCCGAGACAAATGGCAAAACGCTTGTTATCTAAAACATTTCTATACTATTAATGCTCTTACCAAATAGTTATATATCTTCTTGGCCAAGAAAATAATAATAATGCTCTGACCACACTAGAACTTTAATTTAAACGTCATAGCTAATCACTTTTAAAATTGTTCAAAGCATTACTGAAAATAAAATATAAAATTTATATTTATTGCTATTTAGATGCCAATTGATCGTGTGCATAATATTAATAACGATGCACGTTTGAATCGTTATATCTCAGAAGCGGTGACCCCGAAAAAGAGTTTTGAACCCTTTATAGCTAGTAAGTATAGATAATTATTATAATTTTATGATCTACAATTTCGGTCAAAAGTAATTTTATGATAAGTACCTAAAACATAGGTAGGTACCGATTAACTACCGTTTCGGTGAAAATTGATAAAATTGTAAAAAAATACTATTTTGGTATAATATTAACAATGCATTATAATCCATATACATAATATTATGTACTAGCTTCCGCCCGCGACTCCGTCCGCGCGGATAAATTAAGATTTATTTTTTCTACGTATTTTTCCGGGATAAAAAGTAAGTATCCTATTTTATGCCCAGGATAATAAGGTATAATTATACCAAGTTTCATCGAAATCGAACCGTTAGTTTTCACGTGATGCCTTCACATACAGACAGACAGACAGACAAAAATTTTTTTAATCATATAGGTATTTGGGTTTGGTATCGATCCAGTAACACCCCCTGCTATTTATTTTTTCAATATTTTCAATATACAGAATTGACCCTTCTACAGATTTATTATATGTAACTAACTAGGTACTTATAGATTTAGTAAAAATATTAAATAACACTCCAATTTTATTATTGGTATAGAAACAATTACTTTTTGTCACGTTATTCATAAACCGACACTTAAAACTTAATACCTTAGTCATGGCGTTTTATAACTTAACTGCCCATATTTAATAATCTTTATTATTGCAAAAGTAACTACTTACATACTTATTTATTTTAATGTCGTGCTAAATGTAATAAAATTATTTTTACCTTTTATTTAAGACCATTTTAATGTACATTCTTAATTGAGAAAAGTTGGACGTTGATTGTATGACACGTTTTATCTCAGGAGCTCCTGGACCAATTTCAGAAATTCTTTCACCACCCGCGTGCGGCCGCGGTCGGCCGCTCTAGTTATTGGATGTACGTACCTAGGTACGTGTTTATACCTAGAGGGGCCATAGATATAGACTAAAAAGAATAGGTGCAATGCTTTGCTCGTAACTCGTTCAATGTACCATGAATTTATTAACATGTTCCATTGTTTGTACTTCAACCATTTAGATAGAAACACATAGAAATTACGATAAATCGCCTCATCCCTCCTCATCCGTCCAAAGAGCCCTTATAGGTACTTAGGTACGAAGATTTACCAAGCGCTTTTTCTATCCTTTATTGGTTTGGTAAATTAAAATAACTATCTACGGTAACTAAATAGGGGGTGTTCATGTTATTTAACAACATAAACATAAACCATTCCAGTATTTTCATTCATTGCTATTTTGCTATGTATATAGCAATGAATAAGGTACGCAATAATTAAAAATAATTGTTATTTACGTTTTCTATAATGTTCCTACGTATTGCCACATATTACAAAATACTTACTTCGTTATAACCATGTTATAACGTACTATTTTATGTCCAACTAGCTTACCGCCCGCGGCTTCGCCCGCTTTGTCTAAAACCTAATAAATTATATACTAAAACCTTCCTCTTAAATCACTCTATCTAATTAAAAAAACCGCATCAAAACCCGTTGCGTAGTTTTAAAGATTTAAGCATACAAAGGGACATAGGGACAGAGAAAGCGACTTTGTTTTAGGTATACCTACTATGTATAGTGATGATGATATCTATATGTGGGTACTGGGTACGTACTTCAGCGATCTATACAGCCTTATTGGCTTTATTCAGTTAGACGCATAGAAGAACTCATATTTATGTAGGTATATGAATTGGCGTTATTTTATTTTTATATTTTTTATTGTTATGATACAATAAAACTGTAATATTTAAATTTGAAGGAAGGATAAGTATATATGACGTAAGTAGGAACTTAATCAATGAAAATGCCACAAATTAAAATGTAATGTGAATAAAAAATAAAATGCACCCGAGAAAAAATCTACATTTTAAATTATTCCATACACGAGCACACGTAATGTTACCAAGTTACAATATATATAGAAGGTAATGCAACCTTTTTAGTATTCGAACATAATACCTACGCTTTCGCAAATAATTGTAAAGCAGACTTTAATTGTTATTTTATAGAAGTCTTGGACCAAATAAACACAACAATGAGCTTTCTCATTACTTTCTGTATTATTATATCGATTATGAAACAATTTGAAATTAGTTATGCATAGATAAATAAATAAATAAATAAATAAATAATTCTTGTTCCGTCCTGATACAGCAGATATAATCTAGAGGTGAAGGGGGTATCTATATTCTATAACTCCAAGAAGAGATTCATGTCTCTAAAGTTGCAGTATTATCCTATTTCAAGCCTATCTAGTAACACACTAGTAATGAGTAATGCCATGTTGGTCATTGCATATATGCATCAAGACTAGTCAATTCAAAACAAAGAACAGGAAGGATGCAACGGGAAGGTTACATAGATTATAAGCCTTGAGCTTTGTGACTTAATTGAAATGCAATTGCACTTTATTAGAGGTTATTGTCGTGTAGTCCTCGCGCCGATGAAGCTTAGCTTGTTAGACAAGTTATCTCTATTTTTAAAGTAGCTGGTGTGCAACCTGTTTTAACGTTTTACATAATATTATATAAACGACCGCCAATAAGGGCCCATAGTAATTGCTTTACTTACTCACAAAGACTTTTATAAATAGTCAATCACACTGTGTAATCACATTACCGATCATTAGATACAATATTGCATAAAGTCACTTTATTAAAGTGCATAATACAAAAATTATAGTGCATTTAACTACTGTCCCATTCTATTAAGTGCTCCTACTGTTAAAGGCTCAAGGCATTGTCATTTGTCATGTACCCAGCTATAGTAGAACATGCAAACCCCAAAGATACAGGACGACTCCCACGCACAGTTTAGCTAGTAATATTTATCTTTAAATTTCCCATGGAAGTGACTTTCCAACATCGCAATATTTCTCTGATTCTCTCCTAGTCGTAGACTCTAGAATAGATATGTACTCCGTATTCAAGACACGCAACCGAGGATGCGTATATTATTATAATTACAAAGATGAGCAGTTTATATACAAGATAAGTAGAATGAAATGCGGAATATAAGCTACTTATAGCCAAATGCACGTAATATATTCATTGACTAGCTTCAATATTTTCAATATACAGAATTGACCCTTCTACAGATTTATTATATGTATATAGATTAAGTGTCTATTTACGCTACTCATGTAATAAACAAAGACAACACTGAGTACTGACTCTGATAAACAAATATAATTATTTAATCAAAGTTTTCGTAAGAGCTTTTATCTGCATATTATGTCCAAGAATAACAAAGTTCGATGACCTTTATAAAACCTGATCTGATGACCCTGGCGGATAAAATAATACTGTCGCATATTTCTATTATATTTATAGTCAAATAAATAAAAAAATTATGAGAATAAAAATGCCCCTAACTTTTTCATCACTCTACCATCACCCTGCCCGGTATTCTGCTATACAAAACTTTGGTAGGAAAACTGTATAATTTAAGTAATAAATAAGCTTACAAATCGTTGTATTGTTGTTCACAGATAATGCCCTATTGGAAGTATTCCTCCGTGGATGTCGAATGGACTTCGAGAGAGCCCGCAACAAATTGGAGGCGTATTGCTACGCACACTCGCGGTATCGAGACCTCTTCATTCATCGGTCCCTCAACGAGTCACCGCTAAATAATGTTTTCAAATTTCTGTGAGTTTATACAATTTTAAAATGTAATGCGTTACATATGTATTATTATAACAAATGTTTTCATTTTCGTTCTTATTCTCGTTAATTTGACGGCGATTTAGTTTTTTTATAAAATATATTATTAACTTTCAAACATTTAAATGTTAACTATAACTAAATATTAAACGAAATTTATATTGTTCACAATAAATTAAAAAATATTTTTGATTTGCCTAAAAACAATGATTTCTGGTTGCATTATTCAATTATCTGACCTTTGAGAAGTTGTACATTATGATTCTTGTTTGAGTGCAATCTTGTATATTATGTAAATCGGCAAAATGAATCTATATTCCAATATACCTATATAATAAAATATTATGATCACGAATTCACGACCACGGAAGTATTTGAAGAATTATTTGTATTCATATCTATACCTACCTGCATTTAAAAAAATGAATCGAATTTAAAAAATCAATAAAAAAAACATTGGGGTTCAATAATATGATTTTTTGTATTAATCAATAAAGCAAAATAAAAATAAGAATCTCTGTTCGCCGATTAGGTACGGTATCACGTCAATTTTAACATTTTAATATGTGCGGACGAAGTCGAAAATTAAGAATTTGAAAATCAAGGACGTACAAATGATAAATTTTGATAGGTCTATGACATTACAGAAAATGAAAAAAAAGCAACAAAAATCACATGTTTATTCTTTGTGAAGTTAACATTTCAGTCTGTGTGACTGTACTTACATCGCGTGAAAACAGCTATGACGAATTAAATGTAGTTTCACAGTTAGGTACGATGAATTATTTTGTGCCCGCCTAAATTTAGGTTTATATAATTCGTTTCATAGTGGTTTGATAAAAAAATAACATCATATAAGTTTAGCCTTGACCTTTTGTATTCATCAAATATCACAAGCACACTATCAATAGCTTTTTTTAGGTACCTCTGTCTAAATTATTCTTCTAATAGAATAAATATTAATTCCCATCTTTCAGGGATATAGTACCTCTTCCAAAGTTAACAGACGAAGGTCTTCGTGTCACAATCTTCAGAGTGAGACCCAACTATCCAGAAAATTGTGTTGATATAAATGCAGCAGTGAAGGCTATATTGACAATCAGCGATGCACGCTTACGAGACGAAACACTTATATTGGGCGACGTCTTCGTCTGGGAGGTAATACTATCCTACAATTATTATTTATTTAACTCTGGCCCGGCTATAGCATAATAGCACTCAGGGAATCAGGGATCATGTACCTACATATAGGTATTCAACGGTGAAAAAAAAATTAAAGTCGATCCAGTAGTTCCTGGTTTTAGCGTGTTCAAACAAACTCTTCAGCTACCTATATAATTTAATTAGTATATATATATTTGGATTTCCTGCTAGGTAACTGCTTACCATATGACATCTATTTGTTTAATGTATTGGTAAATGCTACCTATCCATTATCGACTGTAAATTAATTGCCAGTTACCATATTCACAATTAAGGTACTTTGACCAAATTGGCCAAAATTAAATTACATACCACCTATAATATTATATTAAAAAACGAAAAGTACTTAGTTTCTGTATAGCACCATTATTAACTCAATGTTTAGCACACCTCACTAGGTACTTGTCAAAGCCATCAATCACCATGAGGGATGACTTTGTTCACGAATGCAGCACCAACTTCTAAATTGTTCTAAGTTGCACATACAAATGTCATCATCAACTACAGGCGACCCACGTGCGGGCGTCCATGGCCGCGTACGTAGCAGCCGCCGCCAACTCCGTTCGACGCAGCATCTACCTCGCGCAGGCAGCGTACCCCCAACGCATGAAACGTATCCACGTGGTCGGTGCCGCGGGCCTCGTCGCCTCCTCACTTAACCTCATGAGATCGTGCGTCAACGAAAAAGTCAGGAAACGGGTATGCAAATTACGTTATACATATCAAATCATTAATTGAACGTTTAAGTTAATTTCACGGTTGATTGATAATTTTTGTGTTAAATATAAACGTTCAGAAATCCTCACTACTGAAAAATTAAAATTGGTTGGTTGGTACTAAACCTGTGGTAGAAACTATGTGTAAAGGTCGAACAGCTTGTAGGTAGGATTAATATTTATTATATTATATTATAATCGTTAACTATTTTGCAGACCGGAAATCAATGCGATTATGCTTTTACATTTAATATTTGTTGATTCCAAAATAACCAAAACTGTCATAAATAGTACAATAAAATAAAATTACAATAAAGTAAAATTAAAATTAAAATTTTTAAATATATCTAGTAAGTACTTGGTATTTCAATTTTTCACATTTTGATCGTTCAACGCATTTCTCATCACCTTACTTAACTTAAATTTCAAATATTATAAGATTGATAAATTCACCTTTTATAAAAAGTAGGAAAGCTGTTAATTCATATTACCATGTACCAATAATGATATTACCTACCTACTGATTACCTTAAATCATTAAGTGATCTTTAAAGCTTATTACTAATTTTTCGTGAATATAAAAATGATTGAACTGATTACCTACCTACCTCAGTAGGTAATCTGTTAATGTAAATCTTGAAGCTTTTTGGCAAGACTAATATATTTTAATTATTTCAGTATTACTTGCACTCCAAAGTGGATGAATTGCTAGAACATTTCCCGGCAAGCATTATACCTGCGGAGTGGGGCGGTGAAGAAGAATCATTCGAAGTTCTCACAAAGAAATGGCGCCAGAGAGTCGATGACCTCCGAGAATATCTTAGAAATTTCAATGAAATCTGTCAAACTGCCCCGGAACCACAATTTGATATCGATATTTATGGAACTGTTGGAGCATTCAGAAAGTTAGAAATTGACTAATGTCGCGTTAACGGTTAAACAATATAACGGGCTCCAGAGTCCAGACAATGTCATAATCCAATCGTTAATTATTATTAACAATAATGTGTTTAGATCTATTGATTTATTGAGATCTATTGAGATCTATTGATCTAAACACATTATTGTATATAAATAATAAATGGGCTGAAATATTGATTCATCCAGTTCATATTACATGACATCCAGTTAGAACAATAATAAAACAATTAACTTAAATTTATAGGGCCTATCCGCTGTGCTCAAAAAAAGGTGATAAATAACCATAACCTATTGTTTCATGGATATGGAATGTTTGACCAGAAATATAATAAAACCATGTAATAAAAAGAAATTATGTAATTGGTATTAAGTAGTGAATAAGATGGTATTCATTGTAAGGACGGACGAATAGTTTTGTAGACTTAGATTTATTTAGATAAAGAATGTAATATAAGTATTAAACTGTTTATTATTCAATTGTGTTTCATTGTGTCTCTAACATTTAACACCCTGGTACCAAAAAGTTTCGGATAAAACATGCAAATTACTAAAATTAAAATATGAAACTTGTTTCTGTCCCGCAGCTGGGCTCCAAAACCAAGGCGTAGCGTCGGTAAATCAAACTTAACGTTTGTCATATTCACGCGAGTAATGTTATAATTTATGAACGAATCAATAAAATGGGTATAACGGCCTGTGGTCTTTATGGCTATAAAAACAAAATAATTTATTTCAAAATAAAAATTACGTATTCTAAATACTTGGGAAAACCAAGCAAATGTGAGACGGATTTCGTCTTGAAGGGGGCTGGCCGGCTGGAAGTAGGTAACATTTTGATTAGCTACCGCATGAATGGAATTCCATTAGTCTACCGCTATTTACCCAACTATTTCCAATTAGCATTTTATGTATCAATATTATATTTGAAATATTTACAGAATAAAGTGACCCTACCACGATTCCATCAACCTCGCCTTCAGGTCTAAGTTTATCAGAAAGCTATATTCCGACAAAAATCATGTTTGACCGAACAATAGATTTACAAGAGATTTACACATTAAAGAAACTTGATACATATAATATATTCTATACTTTATTTCACTTCAGCGAGCGTGGTCAATAAGCATTAATTCCTTTTTCAGTTAACGTATTTTTTGACCATTGAGATACATTCAGCAGCACTTATCTATAATATAGCAACTGAAGAATGAAAATAGGAGACTTTGAAAAATTCCATTGACCATTTAGTAACTAGCGCTTGTTATATTACATAAGATGACCGAGCTATGCTCAGTATTTTATGTATTTATAGGACATTTTCTAAGATTCTTAGTCTAGAAAGATTATCGCCTCCGAAACCCATAGTTAGGAAATACAAAAGTATCATGAAAATTGTTTCAACAGTTCAGAAATTCTATGATATAATATTATATTATACATATATATATTATATTATTATATTTCATACAAGAATTGCTCATCTATGAGCTTACACAATTTAATGCAATAGAGGACAATGAAGATTAAAAAATACGAGCCTGAAATATTTTGGCCAATAGAATACGTATAGACTTTAGGATGAAATAATTGATTGGCGAAAAATATTATTCAATTTACATGAACTCTATACGCTCAACCTTATCAGTTAGATACAGGAGGAATTTGATAAGTAGTTAACTTTAACTTAATTCATACAATTTAAAAAAATTGAATGGTATATTTTTTTCCGTTTCAGTGTTCCGGTGAAGTGGCGCTGTCAGTTATATTCAAATTTCTTTTGTAGGAGTTAACAACTTCATTTTATATTCAAACTAACTTCCAATCACGTAAACTTTTACAATTATTCTGTTATGAAAATGGTTATGAACAATTTTTTAAGCTATTGCATAGCTTCTATCGCGGGCCCTGAGCGCGGGGACCGAATCGAGAAATTCCATAACGAACAAAACCTCACGCTTCCCACTCCGATGGGCTCGGAGGTGTGGCTTGAAGGCATGCTAATTGCTATGCAATAGCTTTACCGCGGCAGTCCCCGAGTGCCACAAGTCTTTTTTTTTTGTCCCCCAATTCGATCCCAACAAATGGTCCATATTCATATAATAATGAATTATTATTATTTGGGAACGCATCATGCCACTGAGGACGGATTCTGCCCTAGTGCAAGAGTTTATTCAGTGAAGTATTCGATCGCAATCTATATGATTTATCTACGAACTCTTAAAGCCCATTTTGTAATGGTAGAAAAAGGCACGCGGGACGTGAGACAAGATTATGAATAATCTTCCTCACACGGGACAATCTACACGCGTACAAGATAAAATCTGCACGATATTAATAACACATACAACTACTATAATACTATGCTTGCTTTTTGTAGGAGTTCGGAAAAATAACACTCACAAAGAAAAAACACAAGTCATTTTTGACCCAAAATTCTATGGATGGGGTGCTAAAGTGTATTTATTTTACCCAAAATTGAAAAAAATATTAAAAAAAACTAAAGGGGACCTAACGAAAAAATTGTGGGACCTTAAAGGACCTAACGGAGACCTATCGATCAAGGCCATTTTCGACCCAAAATTCCATTGATGGGGTGCTAAGTTTGCATTGGTTGGAAGGGGTGATTCATTGAAGGCATGCCAATAAAAAATAATATTTTATGAATTTTGAACGTTTTGTAATACGTCAACGTTTCAAAAAATTGTCTATTGACGTATGACTATGACAGTTATTTGACATGTTCAACAGCTTATGTCATTACGTGGCCCGATGTTGGAGTCTTGGAAAGCGAAAGAAAAATAATACGAAAACAATCTGTTTTTAGTGTAAATTAATACAATAATTTAATAAAATGAAGAGCTGCAAAAGATGTATAGTTTTCCTATTGACTGTATTTGCTTTAATCAATTTAGGAAACAGTTATATGATCACAGTAGATGCTCACGCCGAAGAATGTTTTTTTGAGAATGTAGAAGCCGATACGAAAATGGGTAAGTTCAATTGTTAAAAGTTTGATAAAATGAAGGTATAAACGACACGTTTTCGTTAATTTAAACATAAGTTTCTACACTTGCTTAACCATATCTTGCCATTTAGATACAAATTTAAAAATCTTTAACAGCATCGCATTATCTTAAACTTTCTCATGCTCTATTCTATATAATATAATGACAGTAAAAAATAATAATCGTGATATACTCCATTTGCCATTGTTTTCTTACAGGTTTGACTTTCGAAATAGCGGAAGGAGGCTTCTTAGACATTGATGTAAAAATTACTGGACCAGATGGTGCAGTCATTTATAAAGGAGAAAGAGAATCCTCTGGAATGTACACATTCTCAGCTCCAACAGCAGGCCGCTATACTTACTGCTTTAGCAATCAAATGTCAACAATGACACCCAAGGTACAAATGCATCCAATTAGAAATAACTATATGTTAAATAACCTTATTTAACCTTAAATCAAAATAATTGTACAATTAAATATTTATTTACCATTTGAATTTACTCTTTTTTAGGTTGTTATGTTCAATTTCGAAATTGGAGATGCACCTGGCAAAAAATCTGGTGAGAAGGAAGATGAAGCCAATCACAACAAACTTGAAGACATGATAAAAGAATTGGGAACTACTCTCAAAACTGTCAAGCATGAACAGGAGTATATGCAGGTATGTTGAGTTGTCTCTAAAACACATCAGAAATTTTATTTATTTATTTATAGCCTTTATTGCCAATATTTCAGGTTACATTTTTACTTAAAACTAAAATTCAATTGCATTGTGGGTGTTGGCGTGTCCTTGTGACACAAAGGCCTCTTCCAACTTCTTCCACTCGCCACATTCTTTCGCCTTCCGTAACCATAGCGGCCCCACCACTCTCCTTATTTCATCTGACCACCTTTTTCGTTGTCTTCCTCTTTTTCTATTAGCATCTACTCTGGGAGTCCATTCAGTAATTACCCTTGTCCATCGGTTTCCCTTTTCTCTGAGCATATGCCCTACCCACCTCCATTTAAGAACCTTTGTCTTTTTCACATCTTCTATTTTCGTTATATTTCTTATATCTAAAGCTCTTTTTCTATGTTGTACATCAGAAATAAGGCTTACTAATTATATGTGGAGTTCTATCTTTTCATTGTATAGTACAATTCAAACTTAATGGCGTTTCGGAAGTTAGGGCTAATACCTAAATTGTTTTCTGCGCATCAGATAATACTATGTTAAGAGCCACAATTAAGTTTGAATCATACTATACCAAATCTTCCTTTGCCTAGTTAAGAAAGTACAAGTGATAACTGCGTTAAAAACAACCGACTTCAAACTTGCAACATTTACAAATACAGACAAAAATGCTCATAAAATAAAAACTACTCGACCTATCCGAATAAAATTTTTATGGGACCAATTCAACACCATCCCGCATCGAACAAAAAAAGAATCACGTAAATCAGTTCAGAAACCTCGGAGTAATCAGTGTACATACATAAAAAAAACATACCGGCCGAATTGATAACCTCCTCCTTTTTTTTGAAGTCCATACATATATCTTTGTATTTGGATAGTCTAAAATAGGATTTTTTAAATTGTCTTGAATTCAGAGTTCTTGTCTGGTATATTAATACCTATAACTTTTAACTTTTTGATTATGCATGAATTAAGTGGAATGTTATTGAATAGACCCAATAAATATGATACATCTGAATGTTTTTGCAGTATGAGTAGATTTTTTTTTCACAAATCATACAACAACAATCAAATAAAATAATTACTGAAATTTTATATCCAAACAAAGCAATGATTTCGAATAACATATGAAGATATCTTTCATATGGGAGTGCAAAGGGTCAGTTAATTAAACTATGTGTTTAATATTAACTTATTTTTTATTCAATCATAGTAAAAATAAGGATTTTTTTCTATCCCAATCAATCAAAGCAAACACATTAGATCAGACTTAGTACTTTGTCTACAAATGGGCTGTGAATTCGTTTCACGTATAGCTCTGTACAGCTGAGTAAATACAAAGAGTGTGTTGTAATTTCAATTGTCTTGCAGGTGCGAGATCGAATCCATCG